>NC_067401.1:24350269-24615269 GCF_016432865.1 Antechinus flavipes | reverse complement strand
CTTCTACAAGTTCAGCATTTCTTACTTACCAGTTTATGCGGACGTCCCCCAACCATAGGGATCTAGCTTGTTTCTGGTTCCTTGTTACCACAAACAAGAACTGCCGTGGGTATTTTGGCGTATATTGGACGTTCTTTGCGGCATGACCCCTTTCTAACTGTATCGATCGCATTAATAAGCAGGTCAGGAGGTGCAGAGAGTATCCCTCGCCATCATCAAGGGCAAGACATGGAGGATACCCAGAAAGGCAGGTGTTTAAAAACAAAATGCCTGCTCTGCGGTATCAGGAGCAATGATACCGAGGGAAATTGTTTTCAAAGCTAACTACTTCCCAGGTGACATCATAGCAATTATCCAGTGGCCCCATTTGGTGTCAAGGTTTATATCATTTAAAAGGGACTTCAAGCAGGGGAAGCAATACATCATATATTATATATAGTGTTATATATAGTGAGTTGTCTAGAGAGATTTGAGCGAGATCAAGATAGAGAAGTGCATTATTACTAAGTGTGCTGATAGGATAAAGCTGAGGAATGAACACGTTGGATCTCAAGAGGCTAAACATGGGGCTAATGAGATGAAACTTAATTAAATATAAAGTCTTGCATTGGAGTTCCAAAAATCAATTTCACAATCACGAGGGAGGAAGTACGGTTAGTTAGCAGTTTGTCTGAAAAAGATCTCGGACTTCAGCTCAATCCGAATACAAGCTATGATGTGTCAGCCAAAAGACAAAAACAAAAAAACACCCCCAAGTCTAATGCAAACCTGGGCAGCCTTAAGAAAGGGCTAACTTCTGGGAAGCTAAAAAATACTCATGTGAACTTGGTCAGCCTCAAGAAAGGGACAGCTTCTGGGAAGAAGGAGGAGATCGTCCCTCTGTATTCTGCCAGGACCAACATGTGTAGAGTATTATGTTGACTTCCAGGAGCCATATTTAAGATAGGACATTGATAAACTGGGGAGGGTTTTAAGGAGGGCAACCAAAATAGTGATGTTCTTAGGGAGGATGGGTCGAAGGAAATGGAGTGTTTGTTCTAGAGAAGAGAAGGCTCGGAGCACATGAGCTCTCTCCTCAAAGACTCGCAAGGTTGCCACGTGGAAGAGGGAATGCTCAGTAGGCTCGTTTGCTTTTGCTCCAGAGAGCAGAACTAGGAATCGTGAGTGAAGCTGGATGGAGAAGCAGCTTCATTTTCAGTGGAAGGAAAAACTTGATCACAATTAAATCTATTTCTAAGTGGATTGAGCTGTAGTGGGAGGGAGTGGATCCTCTCCCATGGGATGTCTCTGACGGGGATCTGGATGACTACTAGAGATGTGTGTGGAAATAAGAATCTCACCATTCCAAGCGACTTAAATGGCTGCATAATCAGTAGCTGAAAAGTCAGAGTGGGGAAGAAGCATTTATCAAGTGCCTACTATGTGCCAGGAAGTCTGCCAATCACTCTATAAATGTTATCTCATTCGATCAAAGAAATTCATCAATTCAACTGCCAATCGAGTGGAAGAGTCTTCTGCTAATCAGGTCAATCTCCATCACTAGCCTGGACCAGTGCCTAGTCAATGTCAGGTTGTCTCAGAAGTGGGTTGGATGGGGATAAGCTACCATTATGCAGACTCACCCATAACCCCCTTCTGCCATTCATCTACCATCCAGGAGCCATTTGGGCAGTTTCTTTATATATATATATATATATATATATATATATATTTTTATTTACAAGATATATGCATGGGTAATTTTTCAGCATTGGTAATTGTTTTGTTCCAAACTTTTTGTTCCAACTTTTCCCCTCCTTTTCCCCACCCCCTCCCCCAGATGGCAGATTGACCAATACATGTTAAATATGTTAAAGTATGTTAAATACAATATATGTATACTCGTCCAAACAGTTATTTTGTTGCACAAGAAGAATCAGACTCTGAAATAGTGGACAATTAGCCTGTGAAGAAAATCAAAAATGCAGGTGGACAAAAATAGAGGCTTTGGGAATTCTATGTCATGGTTCTTAGTCATCTTCCAGAGTTCTTTCACTGGGTGTAGCTGGTTCAGTTCATTACTGCTCCATTGGAACCGATTTGGTTCATCTCATTGCTGAGAATGGCCACGTCCATCAGAATTGATCATCAAATAGTATTGTTGTTGAAGTAAATAATGATCTCCTGGTCCTGCTCATTTCACTCAGCATCAGTTCATGTCAGTCTCTCCAGGCCTTTCTGAAATCATCCTGTTGGTCATTTCTTACCGAACAATAATATTCCATAACATTCATATACCATGATTTATTCAGCTATTCTCCAATTGATGGGCACCCACTCAGTTTCCAGTTTCTGGCTACTACAAAGAGGGCTGTTGGGCAGTTTCTAAAGAGTAAGCTTTCAGTTTTTATACAACTTACCATCCACCTGTGATTTTAAAGCATAGCATTTCAGTCTGTTTTTCTATTAGCCATAAATTCAGAGATTTATATGTAATTTAAAAGCATTTGTGATCTATTTTTTGAGAGGTAGAGATCATAATCTCTGTTTTACCATTGAAATTGAAGAGTAGAATTTTAATACACTTTGGTTTAGTTCTATAATGTATAAAAATACAAAATGATGAAGGAAAGAATAAAATGAGGGGGCTGGACTAAATCTGAAATCCATTTTAGTGCTAAATCTGTGATCCATTGACCTTCTGCCGGGTATGGGGAGACCAAGACAAAAATACCCCAAACAATCCTGGTCCTCAAGGAGTTCTGGAGTTGGCGTATCATGGAATCAGAGGCAGAGCTGGAGAGAAACTTGGAGATCATCTCATTCAAGCTCTGCCTTGTTACGGAGAAGACTGAGACCAGAGAGGAACAGTGCGGTGGCGAGTGACAGAAACAGGGCTTGGACGGGCAGGATGGCGTCATACTTGCAGTCAGTTTTATTTTATGCTGGTACAAAGCTGGGCACTTGGGTCACAAACAGGAAAACAAACTAGGCCTTGTCTTCAGGCAGCGCCCATTCTACTGGGGGAAAACAGCATTTACACCGAATTAAATTCAAATTAGACACAAAGTGATTTCTGGATAGAGAATAAGGAGGGAAAGGGAATAAACATATAGTGCCCACTCTGAACTGGGCACTGTACTAAGGGCTTTACAAAGCAAGCGCTCCCGAGGTGGTCAGAAAAAGCAATACAAGGACACCTCCAAGGTCTCTCTTAAGAACTTTAGAATGGATTAGACGGCATGGGAATCACTGGCCCAGGAGCACCCAGCGCCCTCGTCAGGGAAGGTGCTGGGCTCTATGAGCAAAGCACGATGGGATTAGCCAAAGGAAACATGAGTTACACAAAATTAGAGAAGCCCCTTCCCCAAAAAAAAAAAATATTCACAGGGACTATTTGTGTCAGACCTGTGGCAAAGCATTCCGCCTGAATTGGTCTGATCAGCCCCAGTTGGACACAGGGTGACTGGATTTCCATTCTAACCTCGTGATGTCATTTTGGTTCTTTTGGAAAATGAAGGAAAATGAAGCTGGGTGGCGCAATGGTTAGAGCCCCAGCCCAGAAGTCAGGAGGACCTGAGTTCGAATTTGGCCTCAGACACTTAACACTTCCTGGCTGTGTGACCCTGGGCAAGTCACTTAACCCCTAATTGCCTCAGGGGGAAAAAAGAAAATGAAGGACAAACAACCATATTGCATACGTGTGTGTGTGTGTGTGTGTGTGTGTGTGTATTAATTGGGATTAAGTGACTTCCCTAGGGTCCCACAGCTAATATGTTAAGTGTAAGATGGATTTGAACTCAGGTCCTCCTGACTTCAGAGCTGGTGCTCTAACCACTGCACCACCCGGCTGCCCCCCACTTTACAAATAGTGTTTCCTTTGCTAACAGAAATTTGGTGGGAGGAGAAGGAAGAGAAAGCAGGCCTGACTTCCTAAAGAGAAAGTGACCCAAGCTGATCCTTAAGAGAATCAAGGATTCTTCAAACTGCAGGTGGGAAGGGAGGGCATTTGAGACACGGGCAAAAGCGTGGAGGTGGGAGATGGAAGGTCGGGTATCTCGGAGCGGGAGCAGCAGGCCGGCCAGGTGACCAGGAAAGGCGTGGGTGAGAGGGGGAGGGTGGGTGATCACCTTGGAAAGATTGGGGCCGGTTTCTGAAGGGTTTTCGATGTCAAACGGAAGTTTGCCGTCTCTGTCACACAAGGCCGAGGGTGAATGAGATGATCCCTGAGTTTCTCTCCCGCTCTGTCTCTGATTCCATGATACGTCGACTCCAGAACTCCCTGAGGACCGGGATTGTTTGGGGTATTTTCATCTTGGTCTCCCCGGTACCGGCAGAAGGCGGGATCGTTGGATCTCAGACTGACATTTTGTCCTCCACAAAGGGTCACTAACGCTTCATAAATGTAAGTAATGTCGTGGCCAGATCTGCCGTTCTTTGATATTTCATGCTGTCCCTTAAGGAATGCCCACCCGGCAGAAGGGCAGATTGGAGAAAAGAAAGATGGACGATGGGGAAAGGAGCTAGGAGGCTGTTACATTAGCCCAGGGGAGAGGTGACGGGGACTCCAACTAGAGTGTGGCCGTGTGAGTGTTGAGAGGAGGGCAGCATCTGTCTTACCTTTTGACTTCAGTTTTCTCATCTGTAGAATGGGGATAATAATAGCCCTCACTTCCCAAGGTGGTTGTGAAGATCAAATGACAATATTTGAAAAGGACTTAGCACTTACTAGTCAGGTGACCTTACACATATAACTCAACCTCAGTTTCCTTATCTGTAAAATGGGGATAATTATAGCACTGAATCCCCATCACCTCTCATCCATACATCATAATCCCATCCTACAACAGATGCTCTATAAATGCTATCTACTATTTCCTACCTATCCATTTGTTTGATCTATTTACCTGTGTCTGTCTACCTGTCTATCCATCCATCTATCTACCTACCTACCCATCTATCTGCACCTAGGTGCTACAGTGGATAGAGCTTCTGGACTAGGATCAAGAAGATGTTATTTCAAAACCTACCTCAGACACTTACTAGTCAGGTGACCTTGCACATATAACTCAACCTCAGTTTCCTTACCTGTAAAATGGGGATAATAATAGCACTGAATCCCCAAGATTATTGTGAGGATCAAATGAAAATATTTATAAAGTGTTTAGCACAGTGCCTGGCACATAATGGGCACTATAGAAATGCAATCTATTATTGCTTCTCCATCCATCCATCTGTCTCTGTCTGTCAGTCTCTTAATCTGCCTACCTACCAGCCTGCCTATACAATGAACTTGCTCTCTCTCTCTCTCTCTCTCTCTCTCTCTCTCTCTCTCTCTCTCTCTTTCTGTCTTTTTCTGTTTCTCTCTCTCTCTCTCTTTTTTCTCTCTGTCTCTCTATCTCTCTCTCTCTTCTCTCTGTCTCTCTGTCTCTCTCTGTCTCTGTCTCTGTCTCTGTCTCTCTGTCTGTCTCTCTCTGTGTCTCTGTTTCTCTCTCTCTCTCTTCTCTCTGTCTCTCTGTCTCTGTCTCCGTCTCTCTCTCTCTCTTCTTCTCTCTCTCTCTCTCTTTCTTCTCTCTCTCTCTCTGTCTCTCTCTGTCTCTGTCTCTGTCTCTCTCTCTCTCTCTGTTTCTTTCTCTCTCTCTCTTCTCTCTGTCTCTCTGTCTCTCTCTGTCTCTGTCTCTGTCTCCGTCTCTCTCTCTCTGTCTCTGTTTCTCTCTCTCTTCTCTCTGTCTCCTTCTCTCTCTCTCTCTCTCTCTCTCTCTCTCTCTCTCTCTCTCTCTCTCTCTCTCTCTCTCTCTCTCTTCTCTCTCTCTCTCTCTCTCTCAAAATAAATAGGAGACCGAGAGAGAGAATCAAGGCTGATTCTGAGGCTGGGAACCTGGGTGACTGGCAGAATGATGCCTTCAACACAGAGAGAGTTTGGGGAGATGAAGATGCAGAGTTCTGTTTTGGTTTGGTCAAGTTTGAGATAGGCTTAAAACGGACTGAGAAGGGGCCAGACAGGGAGGAAGAGAGCAGTATCCCAGAAACTCCAGAGGGAGAGGTGATCAACAATGTTAAAGGGGCTTGAAAGCCGCCAAGCTGAAGGAGCTGGAAGGTCAAGATAGACCCAGCCCACCGGACTGAGCAATTTAGAAATCATTGGCAGTTTTGTGGAGAGGAATTTCAGATGAGTGAGAAAGTAGAGATCCGAACGGTAAGGGCCTGAGAAATAAGTAAGATGAGAGGAAGCAGAGGCAGGAAGACATTTTGCCTTTGCTGAGTAGAGAACCTTGAGCGGGTCGCGTACTTTCTTTAGACTCTAGGCAGCTCTCAGAGACAATGGATGATTCTGACCACAGCAATGACGTGTGTTTTGAAACACTGGGGGATTTTCTATCCTGTACCAGTAAAATCACATGTCCAAAATGATCGACTAGAAATAGGTGTGGGGACAAAATCACAAGGTCTGATGGAGCTGGGGACTATACGTGAATGATCCAAGTGTGGTCTAGAATGCCAGTCACAGATAGTATTTCTTCTCCTTTTTATTTCTTTCTCTTCCTCCTTTTCCCAATTTTTTTCCTCCCCAGTTCCTCTACCCTTTCCCTGTTCCTCCTTCTCTCCCTCCTTTTCCCTTCTCCTTCTTTTTCCTTTCTTCTTTTTTTCTCTTTTTTCTCCTAATTCTTTCTCTTTATTTCCTCCTTTATCTGCTTCTATTCTTCCTCCTTTCCTCCTTCTTTATCTGCTTCATCTCCTCCCTCCTTCTTTTTGAAAGGCAGATTGGCGTAGTGGTTAGGGTGTCAGACCTGGAGTCAGGAAAACCTGAATTCAAATCCTGCCTCAAGGACTCACTCACCATGTAACTGTAAGTCTTTTCTCAGCTTGACTTTGATCATCGTTAAAATGCTATTATTGTGATGATCCAATGAGTGAAGTTTTAAGTTATTAAAGCTTAAAATGTTTAAGTGTCCCCTGCATATGTAAAGTGCTTTGCAAACCTCATAGTATTCCCTAGGTGGTTTTGTTATTCAGTCATGTCTGATTTTCTGTGGTGCCATTTTGGAGTTTTCTTGGCAGAGATACTGGAGTGTTTGGCCATTTCCTTCTCTAGCTCATTTTACATATGAGGAAACTGAGGCAAACAGGGCTAAGACTTGCCCATGGACACACTGCTAATAAGTGTCTGTGACTGGATTTGAACTCATGAAGCCCAACACACTGTAGCCCACCACCTGCAATGAGGATGTTGCTATTTTCCCTCCCAATTTCTCTTCCTTTCTCTTTTCTTCTCCCCTCCCTTCTTTTCTCCTCTTGTTTTATTCCTTTCATACTCTTATTTCTAACATAACAGGGGAGCACAGAGCTTCATCCTTTGCTTGCCTCGCTTTTTCAGACTGACCCCAAAGACCAGAGTATCTGAGAGAAAGGCGTTAGCAACTTTGACAGTCTTAGAACACTATCAAAATTTGAACCTTCGCTCTGGCACCAGTCTAGGAACATAGTCATGAGGACTCACTGGGAAGGGTAAAGTTAATCTCCCAGCACTCCCAGGCACTAGTCCTGCCCTTTTTTGCCCCATGTCTTCCATGTCTTTCTTACCCTATGTCCACCCCGGACACACACACACACACACACACACACACACACACACACACACAAGCTCTTTTCTTGAAAGAAGATGAAGAATTCATCCATGTTCGAGGCAAATTGAAAACTCCAAACATGGAGTTACACAAGGCTGGGTTGTATCTTTGACAGCTCTAAACTCTGTAATTTGGGGTCAGTCACTCAGCACCTTTGAGCCACAGCTTCCTCCCCTTCTGGGTTAGGTTAAGACTATTTACCCAATCTTCTTACGGGGTTATTCTGAGGATCAAAGTAGGTACAAGTAGAATGAAAACCACAGAATGCTCCATTATTACATAACATTTTTATTAAGACATGGAGACCAGTGGAGCAAAGCTGATTGCGTTACCACCACTACTTAGTGCCTTACCACTAATAAAGCCGCACTTTTCTATACTTCACCACCCCTGTGAGGTAGGCTTGATTACGGGTCGTAAGATCAGAGGTTTAACACAGTGAAGGTTATCTCTCCAACATTTTATTTCAGAGTGAGGGAAATTATATAGAGAGTTTATGGGAAAGAAGTCAGAATTCAAATTCAGATCCTCTCTCTTCAAATTCGGGGTTCATTCCATTGTGCCACTCATCCCTGACCCTGAGAAATGAATTGATTGGCCCAAAGTCACCCAGGTGGTAAATATTAGACATGGAATTTGAAACCCACACCCTCTGCCTTCAAATCCAGTGCTTTTTTCAGATTATCAATAATGAGTTTTTTGGAAGGCAAAGGATCTCTCTCAGAATAAGTCCACCAATCTGATAAAGGCCTCATTTCCAAAATATATAGAGAATTGACTCTAATCTATAAGAAATCAAACCATTCTCCAATTGATAAATGGTCAAAGGATATGAACAGACAATTCTCAGATGATGAAATTGAAATTATTTATAGACATATGAAAATATGCTCCAAATCATTATTAATCAGAGAAATGCAAATTAAGACAACTCTGAGATACCACTACACACCTGTCAGATTGGCTAGAATGTCAGGAAAAGATAATGTGGAATGTTGGAGGGGATGAGGGAAAACAGGGACACTGATACATTGTTGGTGGAATTGTGAACACATCCAGCCATTCTGGAGAGCAATTTGGAACTATGCTCAAAAAGTTATCAAACAGTGCATACCCTTTGATCCAGCAGTGCTACTACTGGGCTTATATCCCAAAGAGATACTAAAGAAGGGAAAGGGACCTGTATGTGCCAAAATGTTTGTGGCAGCCCTGTTTGTAGTGGCTAGAAACTGGAAAATGAATGGATGCCCATCAATTGGAGAATGGTTGAGTAAATTGTGGTATATGAATGTTATGGAATATTGTTTTTCTGTAAGAAATGACCAGCAGGATGAATACAGAGAGGACTGGCGAGACTTACATGAACTGATGCTAAGTGAGATGAGCAGAACCAGGAGATCATTATATACTTCAACAACGATACTGTATGAGGATGTATTCTGATGGAAGTGGATCTCTTCGATAAAGAGAGCTTTAATTGATCAATGATGGACAGAAGCAGCTACACCCAAAGAAAGAACACTGGGAAATGAATATAAACTGCTTGCATTTTTGTTTTTCTTCCCGGGTTATTTCTACCTTCTGAATCCAATTCTCCCTGTGCAACAAGAGAACCGTTCGGTTCTGCAAACATATATTGTATCTAGGATATACTGCAACCTATTCATCATGTAAAGGACTGCTTGCCATCTGGGGGAGGGGGTGGAGGGAGGGAGGGGAAAAATCAGAACAGAAGTGAATGCAAGGGATAATGCTGTAAAAAATGACCCTGGCATGCGTTCTATCAATAAAAAGTTATTAAAAAAAAAAAAAGAATAAGTCCACCAAGGTCAATCATACTTCCCTGCCTTACCCAGCAGGCCACGGAAAATGGATCGTCAACCAGAAACTAAGGAGATGTCCATCAAATAGAGAATGACTGAGCAAATGACAGCGTAGGAATATCATGCAATATTATGCTATGAGAAAGAAAGAGGGTTTCCGAAAACTTGGGAAGACTTGTATGAACTGATGCAGAATGAAGCGAGCAGAACCAGAAGAACAATTTATATATAACAACAACATTGTCAAGACAATTTTGAAAAACTTGAGAATTCTATCAGCCCAATCCGTGATTCTAGGAAACCCGTGGTGAAACATATTGCCCATCTCTGGACAGAAAGATGATGCCCTCGGAGAAGATTTAGGCAATTTTCCAAACATAGCCAATGAGGGAATTCGCTTTGTTTGACTTTGTATATTTGTATATTCCCCCACCTATGGGGGGAAGGAAAAGAAGTTGTGAGTGAGAGAGAATATTTTTTGTTGTCAAATAAAAGAATGGATTTAATTTTAAAAGGTGGAATTGCCTCAATAGGTAGCATGGCCCTATGGAGAATCAGGAAGACCTGCATTCAAATCCTACCTCAGACACTCATTAGCTATGTGACTTTGGACAAATCACTTGATCTCTCCGTGTCTTAATTTGCTCAACTATAAAATGGGAATCTTATAGCTCTTCCTCCCCGTGATCCAGTCAGGTGACATTTGCAAACCTTCTGTGTCGGCTATTTGCAGGTCCACCCTATCTTTGCTCCGAACATATTGTCCAGGGCACAGTTCTCCCATCCCGGGAACCTCAGGTTGGGCTCTCGGAAAACCATCTGGGATTGAAATCTTCCGCACTGAGTCAGCCTGGAACTGGGAGAGCATCACAGCTGAGACAGTCCCCAGGCTATCGCTGACCTCCATTTTGCCTTTGAAGGTCTGCAGACAATAGAAACCAATTTACTGGCAGGAAGGAGGCAAGTGAGAACAGAGAACGTGTCACTTCGAGACCAAACATGACCCCAAACAGGTTCTGTATTCTATTTAAAGTTGAAAGCAACAGGCAGCTTTCCCTCAGTGCCCAGAAGGACTTTGAGCCAGCGTTTTGTCCAAGAGCCACAGGGCCCATGGATGGCCCTGCAAGATGCACCAAGTGGCTGCCCCAAGCCCTGGAGGACCAAATGACCTTTCTCGATTCAGAAGCAGAGCTCTCCATCTCCTCCTTTCTTTGTTATTCTCAATTGTCAGTAAGTTCAGGAGAGTATAAGGTCTTCTAACCGTTGGACCACTCTGCCCCCACATCATATCGATTTATGCTTCTCCCTTTTGGGAGCTGTACAGGAAGTTCAAAAATACTAGAGGACTGGCTCTGAAGTCAAAGGCCCTGGATTCGAATCCCACCTCTGATGTGATCTTGGGCAACTCATGACCTTCCAAGATCATATATAGAATGAGAGGCTTTGACTAGATCCTTTCCAATGAGAAATCAGCAATCCTATAATCCTTCTGGCCAACTGCCCTCTGCCCCTTTTGTCTCTATGACCTTTCGAGAATGCAGTGTGATGCTGCCCAAAGAATGTTACTCTCAGAGATCTGGGTTCGAATTTTAGCTCTATCACTTTCTGTCAGCCTCTTTTCTTCTCTGGGCCTCATTTTTCTGAAAAATGGGGAGAGGTCAGGACTAGATAATATCTAAGGTCCAGAGGTAAAATCATGCCCTGCTCTGAATCCCAGAATCATATAATCCCAGATTTGGAACTGGAAGGGATCATAGAGATCAGAAAATCATGGCTCTAGACCCAGAAGAAACTTCATTGAGTCCAGCCTTCTCATTGTACAGTTGGAGAAACTGAGGCCCACAGCTACTCATGACCCTCTCAAAGTCACACAGGTAAAATTGTAAAGCCAGCTTCCTTCCTTCCTTTCCCTTCTTCCTTTCTTCCTTTCTTTTTCTCTTTCTCTTTCTCTTCTTTTCTTTCTTTTTCTCTCTCCCCCTTTTTTTCTTTCCTTCTTTCTTCCTTCCTTCCTTCTTTTCTTTCTTTCCTTCCTTCTTTCTTTTTTCTTTTTTCTGTCTGTCTTCCTTCCTTTCTTCCTTTCTTTCCTTCTTTCCTTCCTTCCTTCCTTCCTTCCTTCCTTCCTTCCTTCCTTCCTTCCTTCCTTCCTTCTTCCTTGCTTTCTTTCTTTCTTTCTCTCTCTTTCTTTCTCTCTTTCTTTCTCTCTCTTTCTTTCTCTCTTTCTTCTCTCTCTCTTCTTCCTTGGAGGCTATTGGGGTGAAATAACTTGTCTGAGATCATACAGCTAGTAGACTAGACTTGAACTCAGCTGTTCTCTGTCTACTGCACCACCTAGCTGCCCAGACCTCGGATTTGAAATCCTGACTTTTTCCCACTGTTCCACCCTCCCTGCCAGATGCATCAAATCAGCTCCCCCACTGGAGCCCATTTTATACCCCCATCTCACCCCACCCACTCCAGGAAGTATATACCAGTTTGAACTACACTAAGATGAAAGAAACCCGGTTTTTCTTCCTCTCACTGGTGTCTAGAAGCTCCTGCAGCCTGTGAGCAGACCTGAGCCTGTGGGGCACCTGGGGTAGGTTTGGGGGACTCTTGAATGGGCATTATAAATGTCACACACATCCCCTCCAGCCCAGGCATAGTCAGAAAGGAAGTGACAGCAGGCAAACCGGCCCAGGGTTCCCCACTCAACAGAGTCACTGCTTTGAGGCTGTTGGCCTTCTGGGGTATGCAGAGCCAGTTCCTTTCTGGGAGGGTGTGACCCCCAGAGGAAATTGTCTCCCCCATTTTCTCCTACACTCTTTGCGAAGGCTTCCGAAGTGAGGGTTTTACAGAGCTGGGTGCAGCTGATTTTCCACTGGGTTTTTGTTTTGTTTTGTTTTGTTTTGTTTTTTGCTTCAGGGACACATTCGCAGCTGAGCTTTTCTGGGCCTCCTCCTTAAGGGAAACTCCTTGGCGTGAGGGCGGATTGTAGCCTCCTGACCACAAAGACGAGGAGAGAGAAAATTCGGAAGCCCAGGAGATCACCTCATGGGAATCCCTGAGCTGTGTTTCCACTTCCCTGTCCAGAGCCTCTGCCCCCACCATCCCAGAACGAGAAGCCCAAGGAACAGAAGAAGCAGACGGTTTTCCCGTGGGTGTCCATCTGTGCCATCTTTCCCGGGACACAATAGTGGGGCAGGAGGGGAGGCAGAACAGAGCTCAGACTGTCTCACAATAGCCCTCGCCTGGCCCAGCTTCCTTCCTTCTTAAAACAAAGGTTATTTTCAGCTAGATTGTACACGCTGGGAGGGCAGGCATCCGGCTTTGGCTTTTGGTTATTGTTATTTTTTGAAAATAATTCCCATTGGCCCTCCCTTCCCTCAGCAAATCAAAGGGACATCACACACAGAAGATGTTCATCAAAGGCATATGGCGGGGCTAACGGTTCTGCCTTAGTTAAATCCAATTTATGCACAATCCAAAAGGTTCCATAGAGGGGCAGCTGGATGGTGCAGTGGATAGCGCACTGGTCCTGAACAAACTTCAGATTCAAATTCGGCCTCAGACACTTACCAGCTGTGTGACTCTGGATAAGTCACTGAACCTGTTTTCTCCCCAAAACAAACCAAAAAACCTATAGAATGAGCTTGTGCTAGATGAGCCTTTCCACTTTGGAGGGAAGTTAAGAGAGCACAGTCAAGTAATTCCTTGCTTCTTTCCCCCAAAGAGGATTTCATTCAAACAAATTGGGTCATCCCAGAGTCAGAAAAAAACCTGAACTGGAAAATTACTTCATATATTTACTAGTTGTGTGATCTCGCACATCACGATCTCTCTCAACCTCAGTTTCCTCGGCTGTCAAATGAGAAGTTTGACTTACTGGTTTTTAAAATCTCTTTCAGCTCTGAATCTCAATATTTCATTTTTTGAGTTGTGTCTGAGCCTCTGTAACAGGATTTGGAGGGGCGTTCTTGGCAGAGATACTGAAATGCTTCCTTCTCTAGCTCATTTGACAGATGAGGAAACTGAGAAAAACAAAGTGACTTGTCCAGGATCACACAGTTAGTTAATGTCTGAGGCCAGATTGAACTCAGGTATTGCTGACTCCTGGCCTGGTACTTTACCCACTGCTCCTTCCATCACGGGATTATTTATGAGGTAAAAGTGAAATCATAGGGAATTATTATTACTAGCCTATTTTCCCATCAATCCCATAGAAGAGGCAGTATTGCCTAATGGATAGAGAACTGGTCTGAATGTCAGAAAATCCTGACTTCTGCTCTTGCACCGGCTGTGTGACCTGGACAGCCTCTCAGTGTCCTAGACAAGCCTCCTAGACCAGAAGGTGGAGGTAGGAGTCTTCTAGGTCAGGGAAATCACAGTTTCCATCCCTTTCATAAGTTCGAGGACCTCTCCCTGGGACCCCCAGATCACTCTTTGAGAACCCCTGCATTTGATCATTTAATCATCATCAATTCCTGTTCATCACTAATCTAAATAATAATTTTGGAGCTGCTTGTTTTCCATTTCACATGAGCTAAGTGGCTTTTTTAAGTTTAAAATTTTGTTCTTCCTGTATATGTCCTCTGTGACAATCTTCCTCTCTCCTCCCCTTAGTCATCACCGAGTGCTAACACCGAGAGGGAAATTGTGATCATTTCGCACTGCTCTGCAACTGACCGCTCAGCCCCCCTCCCTTCCCTTCCATCTTTGTTCTTTCCATCAGAGGCTCTTGGGTGCGAGAAAAGACCACAGGCACTCTCCAGTCGGTTCCTGGCATCTCACCAAGGAGGAAGTGGGTGAGGGAGGCTCCCGCCCACAAGATCACACAGCTGCTTAGCAATGGAGCGGAGGCCGAAGCCCAGGTCTCCTTGCCTCCCAGCCCAGACCTTTTTCCTCAACTGATCCTGGAGGGAAGGAATGGGATCATGGGAGTTAGAATACTGGCAGAGACATTCTGGGGCTGGTGGAAAGAACGTTGGATTTGAAAGGACCAGAGTTCAAATCCTGCTTCTATCATTTATTATATAATCCTAGCCAAGTCTCCCACTTTTTCTGTGACTAGTTTCCTTAGCTGTAAAGTAGAGGGAAAGGATTCTGACGGTCTTCAAGGTCTCTTTCAGCTGTAAATCTATGATCCCATGATCTAGTTGATCTGAACTGAGTTTCAGAGAAATGGAAGCTGAAGGGAATCAAGCGATCAGCATTTATTAAGCACCTAATATTTTGTCAGACCTCTGCAAAGAACTGGAAGTGACTTGTCCGAGGTCACGGATCTGGTTAGAACTGTTACCTTTCATGACTCGGAGGAAAAAGCATCCTAGGGGACTGTTGGCTCCATCAAAACATTATATCATCAAGACTCTGAAATTCCCACATTGGGCGGAGAGTTGAAAAAAGAGACTCCTACAAAACAAGCGAATATCGCAGTAAACAGCCAGACTGGATGATTTAAGGTCTTACAAATAACTGCCTGATGTCAGCAGAGCGTCCTATTTCAAAACTATCTTGGAAATGCCAAATTTTTGCATTTCTGATTTACAGAAAAAAGGCTTTGAGGTCTCCGGGATGCAGCCCGGCCAGCTGCAGCTCTTTCCCAGAAGGAGGAGGGGGACGCTGAGACAGAAACAGCTCCAGTGATGGAAGGCACCTCCCCACTATGCATCCCCAACTACTTTATAGTCCAATCTCTGCACAGTTGCAAAAGTGACTTCTTCTAACACAGAGATCGGACCGTGCCATACCCTTGCTCAAGAAGTCTCAATAGCTACCAATTGTCTCTAGGATCACATGCAAACTACTCTGGCTCCAGCCTTCCTTGTGTTGTGGCCAGACCAGTCAGCTTGCTGCTCCAACTCGGTATCATTTCATCTTCTCTCTCTGTGCTTTTGTAAGGCTCTTCCCCATGGCTGGAATGTCCTCCCTTCTTACCTGGGCTCCCCATAATCATAATTTCCTCCAAAAGTCATCTCAAATACCCCCTCCTATGGAAAGTATATTGTGTGATTGCTAAATTAATTTCTTGATGATATTTTATTTTTTCCAAATACATGTAAAGATAATTTTCAACATTCATTTTTGCCAGGCTTTGTGTTCCAAATTTTTCTATTTCGTTCTCTTCCCTCCCTACTCCCCAAGACAATAAACAATTTGACACAGTTAAATTGTGTAATCCTGTTAAACACGTTTCCATATCTGTCACATTGTACAAGAAAAATCAGACCAAAAGGGAAAAAACCATGAGAAAGGAAAAAAATAAACTATGTTTCAATCCACATTCAATCTACATGATTCCTTCTCTGGATGTGAATGTTTTTTGGTTTTGTTTTGTTTGTTTTTGCTGAGGCAATTGGGGTTAAGATTATGTGAATTGTATTTTTCATCCCAAATTTATTGGAATTGTCTTGAATCATCATACTGTTGAAAAGAGTCAAGTCCATCGAGTTGATCATCACATAATCTTGTTGGTGTTGTGTACAATGCTCTCTTGGTTCTGTTCACATCACTCAGCATCAGTCCCTGTAAATCTTTCCAGGCTTTTCTGAAATCAGCCTGCTCATCATTTCTTATAAAACAATAATATCGCATCATATTCATGTATTATATAACTTATTCAGCCACTCAATTTCCAGTTCCTTGCCACCACATATATATGTACTATAAATAAATAAATATAAATATATATATACACATATATATATTTATTTATAGTACATAATTTCCCATGCATAGGTTGTCTTAGGTTACATTAGAATGTAAACTTCCTGAAGGCAAAACATGTTTTTTGATCTGTTTGTTTTTTGCCTTTGTAACCTCAGTGTCCAGCACCTGCTTGACCTGTAGGAAGGATTTAATAAATGCTTATTCAATTGAATTTCTCATAATTTTTTGATTCAAAGGTCCTTCTTAACCTAAATATGCATATTTCTAAAGCTCAGGAAATCTCTTTCTCCTCCTGATTTAGAAAATTTAAATACCAACATGGACAAAATACTTCTGACACAAATAAAATCAGAGCTAAACAATTGGAAAAATATAAATTGTTCACGGCTAGGCCGAGCTAATGTAATAAAAATGACAATTCTGCCTAAATTGGTCTACTTGTTCAGTGCCATACCCATCAAACTGCCAAAACGTTATTTTATAGAACTAGAAAAATAATAACAAAATTCATCTGGAAGAACAAAAGGATAGAATATCAAGGAAATTAATGAAAAAATACAAAGGATAGTAGTTTAGCAGTGCCAAACCTAAAACAGTATTATGAAGCAGCTGTCATCAAAACCATTTGGTAGTGTCTAAGAAATAGAGTGGGGGATCAGGGAAATAGATTAGACACAACACAATAATCAAGGCTATAGTAATTTAGTATTTGATAAACCTCCACACTCCAGCTTTTGGAATAAGAACTCACTATTTGATTAAAATTGCAAGAAAACTGTGTTGAGAAACTCAACACAGACCTACAGCTCACACCCCATGCTAAAATAAGGTCGCTATGGCTACATGATTTGGGCCTAAACACTATAAACAAATTAGGAGAAGAAGGGATAATTTACCTATCAGATCTTTGGAGAAGGGAAGAATTTATGACTAAAAAAGAACTAGAGAACATTATGAAAGGGAAAATGGACAACTTTGAGTACATTAAATTAAAAAGGTTTTACACAAACAAAATCAACAGAAACAAGATTAAAAAGTACAAAGCTGGGAAAATCTTTACAATCAGTATTTCTGATAAAGGTCTCATCTATAAAATATATAAAGAACTGTGTCAAGTTTATAAGAATACATGTCATCCCCAATTGATAAATGGTCAAAAGATACAAACAATTTTCAGATGATGAAATTAAAGCCATTTATAGTTATATGAAAAAATGCTCTAAATCATTATTGATTAGAGAAATACAAATTAAAACAACTCTGAAATAATACTTCACACCTCTCAAATTGGCTAAAATAACAGGAAAGGATAATGTTAGAGGGGATGTGGGAAAACTGAGACACTAATACATTGTTGGTGGAGTTGTAAAATGATCCAACCATTCTGGAGAATAATTTGGAACTATGTTCAAAGGGCTATAAAACTGTGTATACCCTTTGACCCAGAAGTGTTTCTACTAGGCTTATATCCTGAAGAGGTCATAATGGAGGGAAAGGGACCCACATGTACAAAAATGTTTGTAGCAGCTCTTTTTGTGGTAGCAAAGACTTGGAAAAGGAAGGAGTAGATGCCCGTCAATTGGGGAATGGCTGAACAAATCGTGGTACATGAAGGTAAAGGAATATTGTGGTTCTATAAAAAATGATGAACAAGCTGATTTTAGAAAGGCCTGGGAAGATTTACATGAATTCATGCTGAGTGAAACAAGCAGAACCAGGAATAGATTGTACACAGGAATAGCAAGAGTGTACAATGACCAACTATGAAAGGCTTGGTTCTTCTCAGTAATTCAGTAATCCAAAGCAATCCCAATAGACTTTGGACAGAAAATGCCATTTGCATCCAGACAAAGAACTAAGAAAAAGAATTGAATGTAAATCAACACAAGTTATGTTCACTTCTTTCTTTCTGTATTTTATCTCTTTCATGGTTTTTCCCATTCGCTCTGATTTTTCTCTCCCAATGTAATTCATAAAACAATGTATATTAAAAATAAAATAAAATAAATACCGGCATAGAAGAGTTTGGTTCAGTCTGCTGCCCGGGTGGAGCTGGTCAGAGAAGGGACAGTTGGAATGTTGGTTGGTCACTCGTGTGTGATGGCATGTCCAGGAAAATCAGGACAAGGGACATCTGGGTAGCTAACTCACAGCTGGACCACAGGTTCTTCTATAACTGTTGCTTTGGGTCAAAAAAAACCTAAGTGAGTTATCTGTGTATGTGTGTGTATCTCTTCCTCAGATTCAAACTAATTGCTAATCTCATTCATTAATTAATTGAACTTAATCTTCAAATTGGGTCTATACCAAGGAATACTATGTCTTGGGACATCATGTATGAGGAAAGAAGACTGCAGTTAAAAGACCTGTGTTCAAATTCCCTTCTGATAATTACTACCCACATGACTTTGAGCAACTCACCTCTCCTACCTTGACCTCAGTTTTAAGAGTTGGATCGAAGGGCTCCAAGGTTCCCTTAGATCTCAGAGGACCTGATAATACTCCATCATGTGCTTGGGAGGTGAGCTTGATGAATCAGGGCTCTAACTAGGTGGTCCAGGTCATACTTGACCCCATCAATACATCTCTACCAACTTGGGATATCTTACTATTGACCTATCCTACCACTTCCACCACTGGAAGGCCCTCTAGCTCTTGTTTGGGGATCAGTAATCATGGGAAATGACATGACAAATGACTGACCTGTAATCTGCCATTACTGACTCCCCAGACCAAGTTCCTTTCCTTGGCTGCTTTTTCCCTGTAGATGATCATAGCAAGATCACTTGATCTCTCTGGGTCAGTTTCCTTCTCTGTAAAACGAGAGATTTGGACTATGGTGGTCTTGGCAGTCTTCCCCAGTTTTAGTTCATGGAGCCTATGGTTTCTCCCATTAGCCCATAAGCCCCTTGAGGGCAGGGACTTTCATTTTTACCTTTGAATCCCTAGTAACTAACGGGCTTCCAACACAAAGCAGGCTCTTAATAATTGCTCTTCATCATCCATTTATCCCCCTCACCCTGACTGTTCTAGGATCATATAGAATGCCGTGGAATGTTAGAACAGAACAGAATGATTGAAGCTAGAAAAACCTTTGGATATCATCTAGTCCAAGCTTAATTCACAAACAACACCCCCAGTAAGGGGGAGAGGGAAGAGTCTTCAATCATGGAATCCCAAACATAGAAGGATTCAGTCCAATGTCTTCATTTCATAGGATGTGAATCTTGTCATGGCGATGATGATGGAATCCGAGAATCCCCCACTCATTGGTATTTTGAAGCTGAGATTTCTGGGAAGAGCTTCATGAATATATTGAGGACTGCCTTAAGGGATTTTCTGTGGGGAGGGAAGGGTTTGAGCTGGTTGAGAGTATGGAGTTCACCTTCTATCTTGGGATCATGTTGCTGTGTTATTGAGTTCTGGGTTCAGCTTCCTAGCTTCCTCCTCTGGAGAAGAGACTAAAAAATTTTTAAATTAAGTCATTTTAGTACACATTGCTTTTCAAGTCATGTTGGAAGAGAAAAATCAGGACAAAAGGGAAAAACCACGGGAGAGGAAAAAGTCGGAAAAAAGAAGTGAACATAGCATGTGTTGATTTACATTTAATCTCCATAATTTTTTTCCTGGATGCAGATGACATTTTCTGTCCAAAGTCTGTTGGGATTGCTTTGGATCACTGAACTTCTGAGAAGAACCGAGTCTTTCATAGTTGATCATCGCACATTCTTGCTGTTCCTGTGTACGCTGCATTCCTGGTTCTGCTTGTTTCGCTCAGCATCAGTTCATGTAAATCTTTCCAGACTTTTCTAAAATCAGCTTGTTCATTATTTTTATAGAACAATAATATTCCATTACTTTCATGTATTACAGCTTATTCAGCCATTTCCCAACTGATGGGCATCCACTCATTTTCCAATTCTTTGCTACTACAAAAAGAGCTGCTACAGACATTTTTGCACATATGAGTCCTTTTTCCTTCTTTATGATTTCCTTGGGATACAGATCTAGTAATGGCATGGCTGGGTCAAAAGGCGTGCACAGTTTGATAGCCCTTTGAGCATAGTTCCAGATTGCTCTCCAGAATGGTTGGATCAGTTCACAATTCCACCAATAATGCATCAGTGTCCCAGTTTTCCTTTATCCCCTCCAACATTTATCATTATCCTTTCCTGTCATCCTTGCCGATCTGGTGAGACTAAGAATTTTAAAAACTGTTGCTATCAATGGACTGGTGCAGATCATAGTGGTGAAGTGATTCAAGTGTCCCCTCAGACACCTTTAAGTTGGGAAAGGAAGCAGCGATGGTTCATTCTACTCTAGTCTTCTGGATTTTTTCTTGACTCCTTCCTCGTTTTTGATTCAACCTGCAACTGAGTAAATAATTATAGAACCATATATTGTCAGAATTGGAGGGTGCCTTAAAGAAACCCCCCTCATTAGAATATAAGTTCCTTTGATAAATAGGAGTAAATATAATATAGTTTTTTATACATACACACACACATACACATTTGTGTCTAATGGAAACTTTCTCTAGTGCAGGTTGGGAAGGAAGGGAGAAAAAAATAAAAAGTTCACAGCAGAGAACAAAAGAAAACTTAGAAGGAAGCACAGAAAACAGGAGAACTTGAAAAACAATCTGTAGTATTTATTATGTTTTTTTTTCAAAAAAGTAAACAATATGAAGTGAAAGTTCATAGTTTTATAGTGAATCTTCTTTTTATGTTGTACTGTGTATATGGAAATGGCTTTTTGTCTTTTTGTCAAAGTCCAAAATGAACAAAACAGAATGGAATAAAAAGAACGTGAGAGATTTTGCCGCTCTTATTCCACGAAACAACTTTCCCTAAATGGAGTTTCCTATAATGTTTTCAAAGGATGCAGATTAATGACCACAGATATGAAAGGAGTTATAAGGGATTTTCTAGTCCCAAATCACTTAGGAGACCAGGATCCAGTCTAACTCCATCAAGAAAAAGAACAAATCAAAGAATGGGTCACTGCAGCCTGAGCACTTATGCTTCATGGTCTTGCTGAAAGAGAGTCATGTATGAGAGAGCTCGGCCCACTCCCTTCAAGGGAAAGTTTTCTAGCAGCTGTAAAGTCCAGCAGATGGTATCGGAAAGAAGCAGAGACGCCAAAGGGGCTAAAAAGCTGAAGATCAGTGAATAGTAGCAGAGTCCCTTAGATCCAGTAGGGGAAGGGGTCTCTGAGAAAAACGTCACAGACAAAACAGAACCGCACTAGGCTTCAACCCAGCAGACAAAACAGCATTCTCGATGCCTTCACTAGAGAACATCAATGCCCTTTAGTGACACACGTGCATGTTATAGAAGCAAATTGCACCTCTGTCACCAAACGTATACTTTTGATATATTTAAATATAAATGCTAGTGTGCCCTTTCCCTCACTCCCAGTGCAGTAACTTCTGAGGAAATGAACCTCCATGTTTACGACTCTTTCTTGTTTTTTCTTTTGAACTGATGTATCCTCTGATATTGACAGGTAAAAGAAACCCATTAGTGGGAGCTCATTGACTATGTTTTGGAATCGATACTTTAATAAGCCTTGAACACAAGATGACTTTCAAAAAGGGCCACCTGGGAGTGGTGGGGAAGGAGAGTTGAATTAAATTATATCATCAATCCTAAGGTTCTCATTTTCCAAATGAGGTCAATTTTATTGCACCCAGAAAAGAGAAGAAGATCAAGATTATATACTGAGTCTCCCGATTCCCAGATCCTCGTCCTTTTCATTGTATCATTCTCACTTTGTATTGGCCACACTCCTGCCCCATCAACATTTTATGATTTAGTAGAGTGAAAAGAACACTGATTTGGGCATCAAAGGACCCTGATTCCACTCTCAGACTTGCCATTTGCTAGATAGGTGACTTCAGGTAGTCTTAACCTCTCTGGACCTCAATATTTTCATTTTTCAATGAGAGGATTAGAATTCAAATCAATGACCCTCTGAGTCATGCATGGAACTGGTGCTTAATAAATGTTAGTTGGTGGCAATTAATCATAAATCTAAAGCCAGGATATCAGAAGCCACCAGGTCCAGGCTTCTCACTGACAGAAGACAGATTCTCCTTTATTGCTACTTCCATTTTTTATCGCTCACTGAAAGTTGGCTCCCTCCTGATGACCATGGTGCCTTTCCCTCATTTCTTGATCTCTCTTTGACTTTTCCTTGCTCCCTCTGCCAGTTGCAGCTTCTCCCTCTTTTACTATCTATCCCTTACTTCTCCTCCTTGGGGTTCATTCATTCCAGATTTATCATCCAATCAGGATTCTGCTGTTACCCATCAACTCCCAGGACACTTCCTTCCCTCCCTCAGTAAGTTCAGTTCCTGCCTTTCTTTCCAACCCAGCTTTTCATTTTAGGGCACTTCAATACACATATTGAGACTCATTCAACAAGTACTCCGACTTCCCATTCCTCCATTCATTCATTTCCCATGACCTGCTCCTATACTCGGAGATGGTCACACCCTCGATCTTGCCATCACCCACAAATGTTCCGCTTCCATGTTCACGAACTCTGAAATTCCTTTATCTCATCACAATTTGTTGTCGTTCCATCTTCCCCTCTGCCTTGTGACTTCCAACCTTGTTCTTCATCCTCATCGTGCCCTTAACCCTTCAGTTCTTTCCCAGGCCATCATCATCCCCGCCCTGGCTACATGCTCCTGTCTTCCCTATCTCTGCCCTTAAGGAACCAGTCTGAATCTACACTACCCTCTATTCTACAGTCCCTTGCCTTGCCAAGCCCCAAGCTCGGATTACTCCCACCATCCACTGTTTCTTCTGTTCACATGCTGCTCAGTGAAGCTGGAGAAAACATGATCCCTTACTTATTGGGTCTACCACTCATTTACCCACATAATCTCACCTGAGCTTCCAGCGCAGCAAGGCAATCTTTTTATGTTATGGTGGTTTAGTTATTTCTGTCATATTCAATTCTTCATGACCCCATTTTGGGTTTTCTTGGCAGGAATATTGGCGTAATTGTCCGTTCTCTTCTCCAGCCCATTTTACAGATGAAGAAACTGAGCTAGTAAGTGACCGAAGCAGGATTTGAACTCATGAACATGAGCCTTCCTGATTCGAGGCCAGGAGCTCCGTGCACTCTGGCGCCACCTAGCCACCCTGCAAGCTTTTTACTTCTCCCTCCTATACTCACTGTCTCTTTCACCAGAGCAGCATTTTCAAGCTTTTCCATCCCTCCTCAAAACTCCCCTGGCTCTCATCTTTGTCTCAGATTTCAATGAAAAAAAAAAAAAAAAGGTTCAGTGAAATTTGCTGAGAATTCTCTCTTCTTCCCAGATGTTTCTTCTTCTCTCTCTCTCCCTTCACCTGCCTCACCTGTCCCCTAATCAGGACCCCTCCATATTCCCCAGCAATCCCATTCTATCCCCTCTGCTTCCCCACTTTCTCACTAATTTTCAGTCTGCCTCTTCACTCTCCCCGTCTGCTGACTACAAGCATATCCGTGGCTCCCTCATCCTTAAAAGGTCTTCCCTTGATCTCACCCTCCCTGCTCAATATCACCCAAACCTCTCTTCCCTTCAGAGGCTGAACTTGAGAAGATTATATGGAGCCCTCCTCCACTTCTTTTCCTCTCTTTCCTTCCTTAACTCCCGACAATCTGTTTTCCAAGCTCATTATTCAACTGGAACTGCCCTCTCCAAAGCCACCATTGCTATCTTGACTGCCAGATCCAAGGGTCTTTTCTTATTGCTCATCCTCTCTGCAGCCCCTGGTGCTATTACCCCATCTCTTGCCAAGGTCAATTCAAGAGAATCGCAGCTCTTCTGACTCTTTCTAACGTACCACGCTACCTCTGAGGAGCTAGATTCCTTCTAGATTTCCTAAAATGAATCTTGTCAAATTTTCCAACGTGAAGCATAATAAATAATTCAGGGAAATGTTCTCGCTCACGTTTCCGTAGCGTGTTAAGATTTGCAAAACACTTTACATATGGTAATCACCTGGAAAATGCCATCCACATCCAAAGAGAGAACTATGGATACTGAATGTGGATCGAAACATAGTATTTCCCCTTTTTGTGTTTGTTTTCTTTCTCATGGTTTTTCCCTATGATCTGATTTTTCTTGCACAACATGACAAATACTTTTAAAGGATTTCCCATGTTTAACCTGAAGCAGATTGCTCGCTATCTTAGAGAGGGAGGAGATAAGAGAAGGAGGGAGAAAAATTTGGAGCTCAAAGTCTTTTTTATTAAAGCTTTTTATTTATAAAATATATGCATGGGTAATTTTCAACATTGACCCTTGCAAAGCCTTCTGTTCCAACTTTTCCCCTCCTTCCCCCCATCCCTTCCCCTAGCTGGCAGGCAGTCCAATACATAGTAAATATGTTAAAATATATGTTCAATCCAATATATGTATACATATTTATACAGTTATCTTGTTACACGAGAAAAATCAGATCCAGAAAAAAAAACTGAGAAAGAAAACAAAATGCAAGCAAACAACAGAAAGAGTGAGAGCGCTACGTTGTGGTCCACACTCAGGAACTCAAAGTCTTACAAAAATAAATGTTGAAAACTATTTTTACATGTATTTGGAAAAATAAAATATAAATGAATATGAAAAAACTGCTTTACATAGACTGACTTGTTTGATCCTCCTAAGAACCATGTGAGGCAGATGTTATTCGTATTCTCCCTTTTACAAATAAGGAAAGTAATACTTCTCTTTTGGGGAGTTTCCAGGAGGAAAGAAGGCGTTAGAGCACATTGAATCAGCCGCATAGGGCACTAATGGAAGTGGGCCCGTACGTGGCACTGTTTTGCCAGCCTGCCTTTAAAAATAATTTTTTTAAAAGCAATGCTTCTCTGAGTTAAAGGATTTGCCCAAATGACCCAGCTCGTAAATGTCGGAAATAGACTTGATCCTGGGTCTTCCTGATTCCCAGCCTCTAGTAAAGTTGACTTTCTGGTAGCGACTGGATTCAAAATCTCTCATTTTCTCCTTGGGTCTCCTCAGAATATTCAGAATCGTGGTATCACCAAATTGGAGCCTTGGGAAAAGCCGGCCATAGCCAATGATGGATGAAAAAAGGATGGCATTTGAAGCCCAATGACAGATCTCGCTAACACTGGGGGACCTTGGGTTCCAATTTCCCTTCATTTCATCTGTAAAATGGGGGCACTAATGGGACCTAACATATCAGGGACCATAAAGGCCTGGACCTCTTGGCTTTTAAGGTCCCTTCCAATTCCTAATCTATGATCCAGTAAATGGATCCTCTTGGGCTTCTCAAATGAGAATCTGCCCCAGTCTGCAGGGCCTGGCCAAGGAGAATGAAGTTTCAGGGGAAGTTCCAGTCAGGGTCTGTTGTTCTAAGAGCTGCTCCCCAGGGCAGGCGTGTGCATACGTGCATGTATGTTCACACACATGTCCGTGTTCACGTGTGTTTGTGTGCAGCATGGGAAGCTGGGAAGGAGGGAAAACAGACATCCCAGACGGCTTTGTCTCCAGGTGGCAGGAGGCAGGCGGCCCCTGGGGACAGGGGTGGATGATGGAATAGCACGTCCGCCCAGATTGGTCCCATCACGAGGAGTCAGCGAATGGTCAGCTCTCTTGGGACAGACCTAGGTTTCCTTTATCCCTAGGAACATGGGGCCCCCTCCAGTCTGTCCCCGCTTTCTGACCCAAAGAAGGATTCCATCTGGAAGCTGGGCGTCCCTCCTCGACAGTTCCCAGCCTTGTTCGTGCTGTCCGAGTGGTCTCTTGTGTTTGTGGGAAACTTGGATGTGAAACCACTTGGGCCAGAAGGGGAAGAAGAGGGGACCTCCGATGGCAGGTCCAGAGAGCCGAGCCCCTGAGGCTTTCACACGCTTCTCAGAGCTCCCGGCTGAAGCTACCAAGAGCTGAGCCTTCCTCAGCCTGACTCCCCCTCCCCCTGTTTAACAGTAAACTGACAAGACATCATGGATCCTATATGGGGGCATCGAGGCGGGGGGAAACATGTCATGGCCCAGCTTGGAGTCTGAGGGTCCGAATTCAAATCTTACTTTGGCTGCTGGACAGGACACTTGGGTCTCAGTTTCCTCATTTATAAAATGAGGAGATTAGGCTAGCTGACCTCTGGAGTCCCTCTATAGCCCCATTTGACATTCACCACAACCCTGAGAATTGTTAACACCATCCTAGTCTAACAGATAAGGGTCAGAAAAATTACTTCCTCAGGGTCATTCAACTGGCGAGTGTTAGAGATCAGATTCATGCTCTGCTAATGAGGTCACAGCCAGCAGGGCTTTTCCCACTACAATGTTAACATCGGGCTTTTTTTTTAGCCAAATTTTAAAAACAAAATGTTTTATGGAAAGCAGCCTTGAGCATCCATACCAACAGCTAAACTAGTTGGATAGATTTTATTTTAATTAATTTTTCTGCAATGTATCATAACACTTTTCAATCTCGCCCTCTAAGTCACCAGGAGCACTTTGTCTGCTTCCTACCGTTTATTTATTTTTACTCTCATTATTTACTCTGATTGATTTTCTCATGTCATTTTTTATTTGGAAATGAACAACAACAAAAACGAGAGCTTCTGTATACACAGCCATGAATTAGCGTCCTTCCTTCTCTCGTCCACTTCTCCTCATATGTGCTCACAGCCAGGCTGTGCTTGGTCCTTCCCGCTCCCCTCCTCCATAAACTTGACATTAATTCATAAAGGTCTTTCCAGATTTCTTTGCCCTCCTGTATTTCTTGGCATTTTTTATACCTGTCCTTTGTAATTGTATTCTCTTACATTCAGTGCCACAATTTATTACTCCTTCTCATGTTGTTGGACACAGATTACTTTTGAAGTTTTACAATTACATTTAAGCTTATTTTATCTGAATGAGTAATTTTTTTTATTAAAGCTTTTTATTTTCAAAACATATTCATGGATAATTTTTCAAAATCGATCCTTACAAAACCTGGTGTTCCAAATTTTCCCTTCCTTCCCCCAACCCCCCTTAGATGGCAGGTAGTCCAATATATGTCAAATGTGTTAAAATATATGTTAAATCCAATATAGGTATACAAATTTGTACAATTATCTCGCTGCACAAGAAAAATCACTCAACAAGGAAAAAATGAGAAAGAAAATAAAATGCATGAGTGAAAATGCTGTGTTGTGATCCACTCTCAGTTCCCATAATCCTGGGTGCAGATGGCTCTCTTCATCATAAGACCACTGGAACTGTCTGAATCACCTTGCTGTTAAAGAGAGCCACGTCCATCAGAACTGCCCATCGTATAATCTTGCTGTTGCCACGTACAATGATCTCTTGGCTGATCTCACTTCCCTCAGCATCAGTTCATGTGAGTTTTTCTAAAATCATCCTGCTGATCTGAATAAATAATTCTCTCTCTCTCTCTCTTTTTTTTTTTTTTTTTTTGGACAGGGTATATTCTTGACATTGGAATCATTGGATTAGAGGCTAGATTTTTGTTTCTGATAGTTTTAACGGTACATTGTCAGACCATTGTTTGAAAATATTCTATATAATCGCAATTCTACCAGTGACATATGAAGATACCTGTTTCTACGCCTTGCTTTTTGCTTTTCCTCCTTTTTGGCTTGAGGGAGTATCTCACATTTGCTTTGGTTTGTATTCCTTTGATTACTGATGAAGTTGAGTATTTTCCCCAAGCGGTCATATATTATTTGTGTTTCTTTTGCCCATAAACATTTTGGGGCTCAGGATCCAAAAAAGGGCTTGGCTCTGTCTTTGAGACCTAATAACTCATATCCAGAACTCAGAAGGAGATTTGCTTATTGGTAGTGGATGTTGTGATAGGCGCAAAGGGATCTTTTGTAGACTTGACTTGGGCCAGCTGTACCCGGTTTGCTGTACCGGTTCGCTGTACCCGGCACGTAGGGGTTTATAGAGTGGGTTTTGGCAGGGGTGAGAAGGTTAAGCAATAACTTGTGGTTCTAATTAAGGGAAGTACCACTTCTAATTATACCCCCATCCTTTATTCCTGCCCTGTGATCATTAGCCCAATGAAACTCACTGAGTCATGAGGAAGGGCTATATTTCCCTCTTGCTCTGTGAGGCTCCAAGCAGACCCCGACATT
This sequence comes from Antechinus flavipes, assembly GCF_016432865.1. Taxonomy (NCBI): domain Eukaryota; kingdom Metazoa; phylum Chordata; class Mammalia; order Dasyuromorphia; family Dasyuridae; genus Antechinus; species Antechinus flavipes. Next base: position 24,587,084 of record NC_067401.1, on the reverse strand, counting down.
TTATCCGGAAAAAATTCTTGGGGCTCTTACTGTGGCAATAGCCAAATTGGTCTAGCCTGGGACTGTTCTCATTCACAGTAGATGCCCTTCATTACAGAGTTAGCTGAGGTCATCTTCCTTGTTTCTTCCTGCTGTTTAGTGCTCGGTACTGTGCCTAGCATATAGTAGGTGCTTAATAAATGCTAGCCAACTAAATACCTACAAATACAGACAAACAGATTTCCCAGCAAGGACCTCCATCCTCCTAGTACACCCAGTTGAGATGCTATATGCTACACCAATAGCATTTGTGAACAACTGCATTTGGAGGAACATACTGGATCACACAAGCGGATAATAAAGAGAATTTCCATGGTTATTAGTATATTGGATATTAGGAGATGGGGGAGAGCAAACATTTATTAAGCACCTACTATGTGCCAGGCCCTGTGCTAAGCATTTTATAAATCTTACCTGATATCTCACAATTGTCCTGGGCCACAGGTGCTGTTATTGTCCCCGTTTTAGAGGGGAGGAAACTGAGGCAAACAGGATGAGAAATTTGCCCAGAGTCACAGAACTAATAAGTATCTGTGGTTGGATTGAACCCAGATTTTCCTTACTCCAGGCCTGGTTCTCTATCCTTGGCGATACTTAGCTACCTCTAGGAAAGAGAACCTTTTCTACAATGTGATTTTTATTACTTCCTTTCTCCCTTTTTGCCCCTGTATGATTGGGTTGCTACATTTTGATAGCTCCCTCCTCTGGCTGTCCTTGTGCTAAGTGCCCCTAGTTTACTGTCTGATACTCGGAGTGAGAGAAGGGGAGAGGAAGCAGAAGTTAGTGGGTACACACCCTGATGTATCTACGACAACATCAGAAGTTCCTTAATGTCCCCTACCCCTGCCCTTGCACCTAGTCCATTGCTCTGTATATTTTTGTTGCTGTTCAGTTGTTTCAATAATGTCTTAAGTCTTTGTGACCTCATTTGGGTTTTCTTGGTAAAGATACTGGAGGGATTTGCCATTTCCTTCTCCAGCTCATTTTACAGATGAGGAAACTGAGGCAAACAGGATGGTGTGACTTGCCCAGGATCTGAGGCTGGATTTGAACTCAGGAAGATGAGACTCCTTGACTCCAGAATTGCCCTCTTTCCACTGCACCACCTAGCTGTTCCACTCTGTGTATAGTGGGTACTTAATAGGATGTTGTTGAAAAAGATGAGGAAAAGATGAGAAAATGCATCTCCCTCCATCTTTTACAGGCGTGGTAGATTATGAGCACAAAATAGGCAAATCACATCAGTCTCAGCTAAAGTGTTGCTTAGGATTCTTTGGGGGGGAAGGTCATATATATGCATATGATTTATATAATAAAATCTGAAATTCCAAAATTCTAAATAAACACATTTTATTTCATGAGCATCTGTTTTGTTATGTTTTAAAATTGACAACAGGTTTGGCCACAGCTCAAAGTAGTTTGAGTCATAAATTGGCTCCTGACCTAATATAGTTCTTGAGAAAGGAAATGACTTACTAATAAATGTACCTAAGTTTCTTCGTCTATAAAATGGGAATGATTGATGGATAATAGGGAATGTGAAGGAGAATAAAGTATAAGAAGACTAGAAACGGAGGAAAAAGCCAGGTTATAAAGAGCTTTTTTAGTGCCAAATGAAGGATTTCATATTTGATCCTGGAAGTAATAGGGAGCCACTAGAGTTCCTTGAGCAGGTGAGTGATGTTCTCAGACACACAATTTAGGAAAATCAGTGAGGTAGTGGGGGTAGAAACTTGAGGCAATTGGTCTCTCTGCCTCTAGGCAGTCTAGGCAACTAGGATTGTAGCCACATGAATGGAGAGAAAGGGATGTAGGAGATGTGAAGGTAGAAACAATATGATCAGTAATGGGTTAGATACAGAGGCAGGTGATCATTACTGGGCAGGAAGCAAAGGCAACATGGAGACCGGGGGTCTGGGGGGATGGCGGTCCCCTTGACAGTAACATAGAAGTTTAGAAGTCGGGAGAGTTTGAGAGAAAAGACAGGATAACTGACCATTCATCAGCATATGTTGAGGTGGACAAGCCTGCGGAGCATCTGAGTGGAGATGTCCAAGATGCAGTTGCAGACGAGTAACTGTGGCTCATCAGAGAGATGAGGGCTCCACAGGTCTGAGCATCATCTGCATAGAGATGATTGTGGAACCCATGGGAGGCGATGACATCACCCAAAGAGAGAGCGTTAAGGGAGCAGAGATGTCGGTCTACGACGGACGCTTGGAGGACATCCAGAGTTAGTGAGAGCAACGTGGAAAATGAAGCAGTAAAGGAGGCCGAGGAGAACAGACAGGAAGAGAATGAGGGGGCAGGAGAGAGGATCCGGGAGGAGACAGCGTCCGGTACTGCACACGAGTCAGGGCGGGGTCAATATTGAGAAGCATTAGATTTTGCATGGGACATTGAGCAGAAAATGTCAGATCTCAGGAAGAATTCAGAACGTGGATCGCCGAAGTGCTAAGAAGCGTTTGGGCTAAAGATGCAGAACAGAGAATATTTAGAACCCTTAGGACAAGAGTTCTTGACCTGGGGTCTACCCACTTGTGCTTAAAGTATACACTGGTAACTTTATTTCAGAATAACTGGATTCCTTCACCATGTTGGGTATTTTATCTTATGCACTTAAAAGCATGATTCTGAAAAGGGGATCCCCAGATCCCCAGACTGGCTACCAAGGGGAGCCATGACCCCGAGAAGGTTAAGGATCCCTGCCTTAGAACATAGAAAGTCAGGGCTGGAAGGACACTAGAGGTCGTTTAATCCAGGCCCTTTGTTTTCACACAAGAGATGGTTAAGGGAAGGGACTTTTAATCTTCATAGTGCTTTAAGTTTTACAAAGAATTTTACAAATATTACCTCAGTTTCTCCTCACAACAGCCCTGGGAGGGGGGTGCTATTAGCAGCTCCATTTTACAAATAAGGAAACTGAGGCATACAGTGACTAAGTGACTTGCCAGGGCCACCCAGCTAACAAGCGTCTGAGTTTAGAGTGGAAGTCAGGTCTTCCTGACTCCAGGCTCCCTGGGCTACTCAGCTGCCTCCTGACACAGAAGGGTTAGCGTCAGAGCCGGGACCAGCATCTGGGTCTCATGAACTCCAGCGCTCTCCCTGCCACACCAGCTTGACTCTAATAAGGAAATATGAAAGTTAATCCAAAAGGCCTGAGGACGTTACTTGATGTACTGAAGCGAGTTCCTAAGGGTTTTCCAGAGCTGATTGTTAAATCTTCAAAGGGAGCATTTACATCTTAGAAATCTACAAACCAGGGGTTGAATTATTGTTTTGTTGGTTGTCTAGAATTAAGAAAGTCATGAAGAAGAATACAGATTAAACTTAAAAGTGTGTCCAACAACAAAAAAATTAAGCCATTTATTAAACCTTTACCCAAAATGCTTCTCCCAGAGACTTATTTTTTCTGCTGGCTTACCCAGAAAGGACCTTCCTATGAGTTCCCATCAGTCTTAACCAATCAGAGTTCAGGGTATGATTTCCCTAGGGACCGGTGGGAGCATCACAGTGGGAAAATCTTTAAGGAATTGAGGTGGCAGCATGGGATTGATCCTGATCAAAGATTACAAGCTATAGGAGGAAAAGTACATGTGGCAAAGGATCCTGGGGCCGGGGCTGCCGGCCCTCCTTCCTTCCTCCCTGGAATCTCTGTGGCTGGGATTTGCAGAAAAAGTATTGAGGCTTTTAGGGAATTGGAAGATCAATAGAATTCTGACAGCCCAGCCAGAAAAGCTAATGAGCTTTTAGGTAGAATTAAGAATGGCCTAGTGGAGATTCAACAGGACAAAATGATGTCAGAGAAATTAATGATCTCTTAAGTGGAATTAAGAACAGCCTGGTAGACAGAGAACACAGTCAATGCAGAGATGGACAAGGAATCAGAGAGATGTTCCTGACTGTGTGATCCTGAGCAAGTCACTTAACCTTTTCATATCCCTTCCCAGTCCTCACTCCCCTGCTAGACTAGAACTTGCAGAACAGCTGGTGGAGGGAATTTCCTTGATGGGAGTTCCTTAGACCAATGAAATCATAAACTGAAGAAAAAATAAAAGAAAAAATTCCCAGAACCGGGAAGGTAATATCTTATGGTCAAATAAATGCTTCTAGAGCACAGTGCCCAGTTCCGGATACACTATTTTAAGAAGGACATTGCTGATCTGGAGAGCATCCTGGGTGGGTGAGCGGGTGGCCGGGCAGGCCACTGTGGAGAGGATCCAGAAGTGGGGGACCAGAAAAAAGCGCCACTTTAAGCAAAGGGCATAGAGATCATACCATACAGTGAATTTAAAGGAAGTGGGAATGTGTAGCTTGGAAGCCAGCCAGCTTGTGGGGACATGGTGGTTATCTTTAAGTCTTTCAAGAGCCATATCTTAGAAGAGGGATAAGATTATCCCATTTGACCTTATAAGGCAAAACCAGGTAGAATACAGAGGCAGATTTAAGCTTGATACAAAATGTGAAGGGAGGCATAGGGGAGGATGGGGAAAAAATACATGTGTGTATATGTATACATACACACTCACATATATATTTTTGTACACACACATATGTATAAATGCATGCACAAATTTTGCACACACATATATACACAAAATAAATAAAATATATAAATATATTCAAATATGTAAATTAATACTATATAGATATTAATATAAAAATAAATATAAATGTTTATAGTTTATTATATGATATATAAATATGAAAATAGATGTGTGTGTTAAGAGGTCAAAGAGTTGTAGATGAGTCAATGTGAAATTTTAAGCTATTCAGATCCGATGTTACCCAAAGGCTTTTGGGACTGAATAGACTGAATACTTTCTTCATGAAGAGAATCAGAAAGCATAGATCACTGTCACACAAACATAGATTTGATTATATCTTAATAAACAATAATAACTGGTTATTGATGTATAAGCAGTTTCCCAGTTGGATGTCAGACCATGGACTAATTGGATCAAAGATTCAAAATAAACATGAAATTCAAAGAAGAAAAAGAAGAAACACATACTGCATGAAATCCCAACAGTCTGATCTGGTCGAACAACATGAATATCCCCATAATAAGAAATAGATAAAGGAAGAGAAAGTGGAATTGGATCATGGGCTTTTTCTGGGACTGGATTTGTGATTTCGTGGGTTTGAGGAAAACACTAGTGAAAAAACTCCTCTTCTCAATGCAGATCAATACCAGCTGTGCCATAATAATGGCAGATTTCCTGGGGGAACTGAAAAGCTGAGTGACTTGTCCAGAATCACAAAGCTGCTATCTGTCAGAATCAGGACTTGAACACGGGTCTTCCGGATGCTAAAACGAACTCAGTGCCAGGATGCCTCTATTTCTCAGAAAAATGTAACTGATGAAAAGTGATTGCCACTCCCAGAACACACCTCTGGCAGCAAATACTTGATCTCTCTCAATTGAAGAGACATGGTGGCCAAAAACAACAGTTCTAGCACATTAAATTCACTTGTAAAACATTATCGAAAAGGCTGATGGAAGTTTAAGAGCTGTATCACTTCACCAAGTAGTAAAGGGAGGGAGGGGCAGAAGGAAACTCTAGACAGCTTTGCCTGAAACCCAACCAAACCAAATCATCTCAAGAACATTTGTAGCTGAAACTGGAAGGAGAACAACATGCAGACCAAAAATACGGAATAGATCTGTCAGCATTTCCTAACAAACTTTTTTCATTGCTGATAGCAATAGAAGCACCGTATTTAATACCTCAGTTCATCATGTGCTCTAGGAGAAAGTAGAAATATCTCAATGAAGAGGGAAAGAGAAGAAGTTTTGGTCTGAGTCAAGTGAAAGCCATAAAGAGAAATCTACTGGGGATGATAACAATCTTGAAAACATCGATGATTCAGGTTTGAAGATAGCAGAAAAAATGATTCAGGTTTGAAAATAGAAAAAAGATGATTCTGAATGATAGAGATGGGGGACGATAGGTGATTGGAAAACGCCCATATTTATTCATTAATATCTATACTTCCTCATCTCTATCAAATCCTTATGAAAATGATCTACACACATATCAGATGGTTCCTTGATGAGAATAGGAAATGAATTACAGCAAACCTTCTGTAAATTATTTTCTATGATAGCCACAAGTAATTGAAAGATATAGGAGATGTAAAGTCCTGGAATAAACGTTGCTTATAATGTATATAATAATAATAATAAAATATTGCTTATAATAAAGCGGTTTATCTCTCAGAGCAAAAAAAACTCTCTCAGTATTAAAAAATATGCCTCCTAAGAAGTGCCTCTAATGCATCTATTAATTTATACAAAATTCTTTGCTAGATGCAACGATTAACTTAGTTCTAACAATCTGATTATTAACATTCAGAAAAGTTTCATATTCAATTCAAGATTAAGGTCATACTATGTGCAAGCCCTTATGGTAGATGTTAGAGAAACATAAAAACAAGAGAGATAAATGGAGTCTACAAAGCTTTTGCCATTGTCATGCAGGATGTCCTGAACAGAGCCTAGTTGGAAGCAGGATTTCCTCCAGATGGTGAGGTCCCCCACTTGCTTCTATTTGGAGATGTCATTGTGTTGACTGTATCGAGCTTTAGGATTCTCTGTTATAGTTATCTAATAATAGTTCTTTATAATAGGCGAGAACTCAGTGAAATCCATGATTACCCAAAAGAGATCAGCTCAGCACTCCATATGGGAAAAACTAAATGGATAACAAGTGATTCTACTAGATGAGCAAATACTAGGGTTAGTCTATCAGCACATATGACTGGGACGGACAGTGTGGTTGGGCTGGATCCAGAATTACGAGGAGAAAGAAAACAGGATTGAATTGCATTTAAGAAAACGATGGGTACTTTCAACCATTCTAAGCTGCTCTCTAAAATACAGACCCATCTTATCAACATCTTTGCTCTTCTGTTGATGTAGGGTTATAGATCATGGATCACCGGTAACTCAGAAGACTCATGTTTGCAGGTAACCCAAAGGATGATGGGGAAGTCAAGCAATCAACTGACCAAACCAATGAACCAATTAATCAAATGCAATTACTATGTCCTGTGGCATGTCCTGTGACACTGTGACAAGTTCTAGGGATGGATCCAAGGACAACATATAGTCCCTAGCTTCCAGAAGTTTATGATCCTACTAGGGGAATAAAGACACAGGATGATAAGAATATTAATTATTGATACTCATCTAGCACTTTTTTATTAATTGGGGTTTTTGAGCTATATATGTGTATATTAACATTTCTTAATGAATCATGTTGGGAGAGAAAAATCAGAACAAAAGGGAAAACCATGAGAGGGGGGAAAAAAGAAGTGAATATAACATTCATTCTCCAGTTTTCTTTCTGGATAGCAGTTGGCGTTTTCTCCCCAAAGTTTATTGGGACATAAAGCACGTGAAGGGTCATAGACTCATGGGATTTTAGATTTAGAGCTGAAAGAAGCATTTGGAACCACTGAGTCCAGCCCCTTCTTTTTACAGATGAGGAAAACGAGTCATAGAGAGATTGAGTGACGTGGTTACCCGGATCTGTAAAATGCTTTACCCTCCTCTCATTTACTTTCAAGCCGTTATGGCATCCCACGCTAAGTGTCAGCAAGCTGCAGTGCATTGCCAGTGAAGACTAAATGATACAAAAGGTACCATCCGAGACAGGTATGATCAGCAAGGGAGGTGGAAAAGTCACAGAGCAGAGTCAGAGAACCCCCAAGTTGGAGGAACTGCAGCAGTTATTGGGGGCTATGGATGATAACAGCATTGGAAGGCAAGACTGCTGTTGGAGAGAAACCCCACAGATCCTTTCTAATTAGAACAGGCTGCCTTGGTAGGTCCCCTTCCCCAACATTGGAGGTCCTGGAACCCTCAATCCAATGACCATTTTGGAGGGAAGCTAAGGGGAGGGATTCTGCTTAGATCTGGGTGGGACTAGATGACCTCTGGAGTCCACTTTGACAGAGATTCTGTGATTCTGGGAGACAGAAGAAAGCACGTGTTTGCCTCCCAACCCAGGAGAGCCAGTGCCTCGTGCTCCTTGGATCACACCCTTTGCCCCTTTCTCTCATCCCACCCCATTCATACCCCATGATGTGGACATGAAGTTATCACCTCCTACCTTATCCCAACAGGTCAGAATGAATGAATGAATGAAAGTACAAAGCTTGGCGTGACGGCACTGTGCCAGCCACTGCAAACACAAATAAAAAAGGGAGACAATCCCTAAGCTTAAGGAATTTACGTTCATTTATTTTCTCATTTATTTTATTTTCAATTCACGAACAAAACAAGCCTTTCCATGTTACAGTCCAACAACCCAAAAATCATTGCACGTGGAACAGCAAACGTACCGCGTATAAGCTGCAATTCCCTCTAGACATACAACAGAACCATCATGTAAATGTCTTTTTTCCCTTTCTTTGCAATTTACATTCTAATATAAGGAGATAACGTATATGGGGGAGGCTAGGGAAGGTGCAGGAGCCAGAGCTGTTCGGGGCCACGGGCCAGGCAAGTTGATTCATAGGGCAGTTGAATGAGATGGGATATGAGGCACGGTCTGGGGCTGAGCTGGGTTTGTACACACCCATTCATTCACCCACTTGCTCACTCATTCCCTCTCTCACTTAGAAGCTGTTTGGAAAGGGAAATTGGGCCCTGATGTCCAGAAGACATCATACTCTATAGCTGGGAATTCTTTTCCTCCGCCACCCCCTTTTGGGGAGGTTTGCTTTCGGATACTGAACATGGGAATTTCCCAAGTGTTTTTATTGCAACAGAGCAGTCACAAAATATAATCATAGGAAATTGTCTTCATTGGCTGGCCTAAAACAGATCTATATTACTTGAGAGAAATGGACTGAGCCCTGATGTGAGAATCAGGACCAAAAGCTGAATCATTTGTCTTACGAAGACATCAATTTGTTTTTCCATGAGTCAGTTACTGTATTTATTTGTCCCTCAGTTTCTTTATCTGTACAATTCACAGCAAGGGTGAGAAGTTTTTTGCAGAGTCAGTCCTAAAATACTGGGCTTATAATCTAGGTGACCTCATTTTAGGCCTTGCTTCCACCGCTTAACAAGTTTATCCCTTTCTTAAGTTTCACTTTTCTAATCTGAGAACTGGGTATACAGGGGGTCAAAATCATACTACTAGTAGCTCCGTCGCTCACAGCGATCATAAAAAGGGGAAAAGAGCCACATGTTCAAAAATCTTTATAGCAGCCCTTTTCATGGTGGCAAAGTATTGGAAACTGAGGGGATGCTCATCATCTGGGAAATGGTTGAACAAATTGTGGCACGTAAATGTCATGAAATACTATTCAATGAACGGGCAATTTCAGAAAAACCTAGAAAGATTTGTATGAAGTGATACCAAGGGAAATGAGCAGAACCAGGAAAACATTGTACACATAATAGCAACAAGATTGTATGAGGATCAACTACGATTGATTGACTCAGCGCTTCTCAGCAACATAGTGATCCCAGTGCAAAGGACTCACACCAAAGAAAATGCTATCCACAGCCAGAAAAAAAAACTAATGGGCACGGGGAAGCGAGGTGGCAGAGTGGTTAGGGCACCAGCCCTGAAGTCAGGAGGACCTGAGTTCAAATCTGATCTCAGACACTTACCACTTCCTAACTGTGTGACCCTGGGCAAGTCACTTAACCTCAATTGTCCCAACACACACATTGCAGCTCAAAATATATCATTTCCACTTACTTTATTCTTTCTCATTTTTTCCTTTTGATCTGTTACTTCTTTCACAATTGTGATTAATACGGAAATGTTATACATGACAGCATATGTATATACTGTATCAAATTGCCTACCATCTTCAGAAAAGGGGAGAGAAGGAAAGAGGGAGGGAGAAAAATTTGGGACTCCAAATCTTGTGAGAATGAATGCTAAAAATTTTCTTTCGGGGGAAAATAAAATGCTATTAAAAAAAAAGAAAAAAAAAGCAGATAAATCCCCAAGAATCATCAAGTTTTTTAAAAGCATATTTCAAACTATAAAAAATACAGAGTGGGCCCAAAATATTAGTGCAATTTTAAGCTTCAGTACCTCAAATATCCTCACAAATAGGTTGTATTTTTTTAAGAAAGGAACTTATAGAATAGTATTTTACTATTATAATACTATTATTACTATTAATAGTAATTATTAATTATTTAATAATAGTATTTTTTGCCCACTACATGTAAAGATAATTTTCAACATTTACTTTGAGATTTTGATTTCCATTTTTCCTCCCTCCCTCTTCCCCAAGAATGCAAGCAATCCGATAGCAATACATCATCATATTAGACATATTTCCACATTCGTCATGCTGTGAAAGAACCAGAACAAAAGGGAAAAAACCAAGAGAAAGGGGGTGTGGAAGTGAAAATAATACGCTTCAATCTGCATTCAGACTCCTTAGTTCTTTCTTTGGACGTGGATGGCATTTTCCATCGTGAGCCTTTTGGAGTTGTCTTAGATCCTTGTACTGCTGAGAAGAGCTGAGTCTATCAAAGCTGATCATCTTACAAAGCTACTGTTCACTGTGTACAAAGTTTTTCTGGCTCTGCTCCTTTTCCCCAGCATCAGCTTGTGAAAATCCAGCTTTTCCTGAAATCCACTAGAAATGATGAGCTGGTGGATTTCAGTTTCCCCAAAACATGGATTTTCTCTCTAAAATGGACCCAGCATCTGTGCCCCCCCCAAACCACCCCCCTGGTTCAAGCCCTTGTCACCTCCCTCCTGCACTGTTACTGCACAAGCCTCCTAATTGGTCTCATTGCTTCCAGCCTCTGCCTTCTGAAACCTGAACTCCATATGGTTGCCAAAATTGATATTCCTAATCATGTGACGCACTTGCTGTGCGTTCTAGCCAAAATGGCCTGTTCCTCTAACATCCCGCTCCATCCCCCGAGTGTGTCCCTTTGCCCTGAGGGTCACCGGAAGGCTCTCCCTTTCCCGACTTCCTCAGACCCTCACTTGAAGTCTGGTCCTTCCCCAAAGCCTTGGCTGAGTCCTCCAGCTGTTCCTACTTAGGTGCTTTGTATTTACTGACCTGCAGACATGTTTCCTCCCCTACAATGTAAATACTAAGACGGGGCCGATCATTTTGTCATTTCTGTGACCCCGCTCCCCGCGTCACAGCAGCCGCTCACGAAAAGGGTTCTTGAGTCTGAATGAATTGTGGAGGTCTCGCTGACTTCAGGAGAGTCTCCCTTCTCGTCACTCCAAAAGTGTGTTGGGGTGAAGTGGGATGGACTGGGAAGCGGATCCCAAGGAGAAAGGGGAAGAGCGTTTGGAAGCTTTGCCAACCGAACTTGCCTCCTGCTTTTATTGTCAAAGGTTCCTATATCATCTTCCCCCCCCCCCTTTTTTTTGCTGGAGGGAGGGAGGAGAGAGAGGGCACTTGACAGAGAGATGGAGAGGAGGAGGTGCCCGGAGGTGACAAGTTTGACAGGACTTCAGTGTGTCCATCGATAAAGCCATAGGGTGGTTTTATGGATGGGTTCTTGGTACATTTCTAAATCCCTTCGGCACACGCATGCACACACACTCACTCCCTCTGTCCCTCTGTCTCTCTCTGTCTCTCTCTTTCTCTCTCTCTGTCTCTCTCTCTCTGTCTCTGTCTCTCTCGCTCTTACACACACACACACACACTCTCTCTCTTTCTCTCCTCTTTCTCTCTCTCTCTCTGTCTCTTTCTTTCTCTGTCTCTCTCTCTCTCTCTCTCTCTCTCTCTCTCTCTCTCTCTCTCTCTTCTCTCTCTCTCTCTCTCTCTCTTTCTCTCTCACACACACACACACACACACACACACACACACACACACACACACCCCTAGACACAAGCCTGCTTATCCTCCCCCTTCATATTTCCTTCTCCACCACCCCTCCGCTTGCGCTGACGTGACCACAGACTAGCAGAAGCAGAAAAGGGCAGGCCGGGGCGAGATGATGGATGGGGGAGCTACCACACTAGAGTCTCCTCCCAAGACTCTGAGCCCCGGAACTAGGGTTCGAGTCCTAAACATTAGCTGTGTGACTTTGGGCACTCGGCTTTCCCTCTCTGTGCCTCAGTTTCCCGCTCTCTATAACACCAGGGGGTTAGACTTGAAGATCTAGAAGGTCCCTGGATAGCTCTAAATCTGTAATCTTCGGAGCTGCGAGGTGGCGAGTTAGAGCGCACGGGCCCCAGCTCCGATCTCTTCCTGACCTCCGGGGGCTTCGCGGAAGGTGATCCCCCTCGCCTGCAAGTCCAGAACCCGGGCTCCTCCCGAAGACTCCCAAGTCTTGGCCTCCCGAGGAGGCTCCAGGAAGGGCAGGATTTGCCTCCGGGGGCAAGCGGCTTCCAGCGCCGGGAGGAGAAGGTTGGGGGCCGGCGGGGAGCGCGCTGTCCAGTCGCGCCCAGGTCCGGCGCCTCTACCCGGCCCCGGCTCCTTGGAAAAGCGAGCCCGGGCGCCCAGGGGGCTCGGCGTCCTCTCGGGCACGCCCATTGCCTTGCCCGATGACTTCAGGAACCTCGGGGAGCCTCGGGTGGCGGGTTCTTCTTGGGGGAGGGTTGTCTGCTCAGGATCGGGGTGTCTGCGGGTGTTGGGGAGTCCCCCGGAGTAGTGACTGAGGCTCCGAGTTCCGGTCCCGTGCTGCCACTTTGGAGAGTTCGAGGACACTTTATGATTTCGCCAGTCCTCCAGGGGTTACGGTAAGGAGGCGGAGCTTCAGCGGGGAATTGGCGCGAGGGACGGGCCGCTCGTCCAATCGGAAGTCTCGAGCTCTGCCTCCCCCGCCCGCGTCCCGCCCGCTGGGTCCATGTGCCTGCATCTGAGGAGCCCGGGCTGAGCCTGGGACTTAGTTGGGCGTCTCTGCCGGAGCTGGAGGGAGGGAAGGAGGAGAGGCTCCGGCTCCAGCTGCGGCTCAGCTCGGGACCCACGGGCGAACCCCGACCCCGACCCCCTCCAGGGAAGCGCGGAGCGGACCGGGCAGGTGGGGCCATGGCCAGGACCCCGGGACTCCGGCCTCGGGGACGCTGACGGGGCAGAGGCAGCCTCTCCTCCCCTTTCCCACGAGCCGGCACCGGACGCCCGGGGACCCAGCGTCTGCCTCCCCAGCCATCGAGGGCTGCCGACCGTCCCGCCGAACAGGGGCTTCTCCCCGCCGGGCTGCGGGCGGCGCCCGCCCTGCCTCCCCCCGGGGTCGGGGAGCCCGCCCCCCACGCCGGGCCATGCCATGCCGCCGGACCCGAAGGACACGCTCTACATAGTGCTGGAGCTGGTCATCGCCGGCCTGTCCATCGCGGGCAACGTGCTGGTGTGCTGCGCCGTGGCCACCAACAGCACCCTGAAGACGGCCACCAACTACTTCCTGGTGTCCCTGGCCGTGGCCGACATCGCCGTGGGGCTCCTGGCCATCCCCTTCGCCATCACCATCAGCGTGGGCTTCTGCACCGACTTCCACAGCTGCCTCTTCCTCGCCTGCTTCGTGCTGGTGCTCACCCAGAGCTCCATCTTCAGCATGCTGGCCGTGGCCATCGACAGGTACCTGGCCATCAAGATCCCGCTCAGGTGAGGCAGCCGGGCCGGGCGGGCGCCCCCCACCCCTCTAAGCAATCCCCGTGGAGCTGGCAGCGCCCCCATCCCGGCGGAGTGAGGGAGGCTTGGGGAAGGCAGCGCGAGGAGGATTCCATCCTCTGCGGAGATACTTTAGAGAGGGAACAGTGGGGGAGTTCTGTCTTCCTGCCCCCCCTAAGTTTCCGAACTTTGATTTGTCAAGGGGGATGTAGAGCAGGGTTCCAGGGACAGATCTCAGGGGGGCCAGGAACTTGAAATTACGTCTTTTAGTTTCAGTCACTTTTGTTTCAGTTGTCAGGCTGTGCGTTTTATTTTAACCATGATTCTTAGAGTGGATTCCATCACCGATCTGCCAAAGAGTTCTGTGATTCTAACACAGAAAAAAGGTCAGGGCCAGGGTTTTTCTAAATCAGGAGGCTGGGGGCCCTGCGGGGTCTCTGTGTGTTACATTTTATATTATATTGCAAAAGAGGATTCTGAGAAGAGGTCCACTTTAAAAAGAGTTCTTTAAAAAAAAAAAAAAAAAGGCACAAAAAAAGAACCCCTGTTTGTAGAGAAATTCGTGCTAAGGCAGCACCAGACCAGCTGCCTCTGAGGCCCCAGGAGCTTTATCGTTCTCAGCGGTGGTGAATGCCCCGAGATTGGCCTCTGATGCAGGAGGCTGATGCCAGGAGCACAGTGGGCACTTGATAAATGCTGGGTGGCTGACTGGGAGACACTCCTTCCATAGGACGAGTTCCTTTACTACTGCAACGGCTACTGCCTCCACTACAGCCTCCACCTCTACCTCAACTCCTTCTAGTCTGCTATTTCTGACCTCTATTCTACTACTTTCCCCTCTACCGCCACCACTTCTCCCACTACTAGTTTGCAAAGAACTTTCTCTATGTTTGAGCCACACACCTCCTGAAGTAGATGTGATTTGCAGAATGGGAAACTGAGGCTCAGTTGTGGGATTTTGTAATATCTGGGCCATAGAATCAGAAATCTCAGCCTAGAAGGAACTATTTAGTCCAAATCTCTCATTTTATAGATGGGAAAGGCCCAGATTATAGAATGACACATGTAGGAAGTGTCAAAATCTGGGTTTAACGTCACTGACTCCAGTGTCTGATTTTGTATACACTGGTTTAATGGCAGTGATTGAGATCTAGGTCCAAGCTTTGGCTCGGCTGATAACTACTTAGGCAAAATCACTTACTCCCTCTGGCCTCGGTTTCCTCCTCTGTTGCTCAGATGTCCAGCTCTTTGGGATGAGGAGAAGGAATGTCACCTTGCAGGTGCTCACTTCTCTTTGCCGTCAGAGACCCACCCAGCTGGACCTCTCGGTTCTGAGACTGCTCTTTGGCCCTGGGTAGCCACCCTGCTGGCTAATGAGGATACCCTGAGATGGCCACTAGGAATGAGTCTGTGGGTGGAGTGAGGGTGCCCTGATGTGAGGGGACTTTGGCCATCAAAGGCCACCAAGGTGGCCACTGATGAGTCACTTTGTCAGCTGAGGAGATAAACAAAGGGCTTCCTGGGAGAAGGAGGAGGTGGAAGGAGCAGCTCTGGCTAACTTTGCAGAGGAATGCTGGGATGGGGGGAGTTCAGGTGATCTCTGGTCACTATCCCCTTATCAGGAATGATTCCTCCTGCCCAACCAGCTAAATCTGGTCTTGGGTATTCAGCTTCAGTTGTGCCAAAGGTGAGGCACAATCAGCCTGGTAGCCTATTCTGTTTTCTCAGAAAAGTATACCCCTGTAGGTGGGTAGCACAGAATGTGGTAATTTTATTTACTTTTCGGCTCAAGGAATCACATACATACACAGGCTGAAAACAGGGAAGTTCCTTAAATGAAATCCAAGAATCTCAAGCTGTAGCTTAGTGTCCTCAGCCCTATGAGTTGCTCTTCATGTTTCCCCCTTTCTCCCTCCTCCCGTTTAGTTTTAAAGATTTTCAGTTGGACGAGATCTCAGAAGTTAGTTAAAAAAAAAACCACAAAGAGGGAAATTGAGACCCAGGGAAGGATCATACCTTTAGTGCTAGAAAGGAACTCGGAGGCCATAACATTCAAGCCCTTTGATTTATAGATGAGGAAACTGAGACTCAAGGATGTCTTAGAAACATAGCTCTAGAGAGGAGACTTCACAGTCCAAACCTCTCATTTTAGAAATGAGGAAAGCGATAATGAGGCTTTTGGCAATACAGTAATACAGTGGATCCAGGATTCGAACCTGTGCCCTTGTTGCTGCCTTACTGCTTGGGTATCTGCTGATTGAGCTGGCTTTGTGTTGGGGGGGAGGAGGGAGGTGAGGGGAAAAAACAGGCTTTTTCATCCTGTTTCTTTCCCAGTGTATCTTCCTGACAGATCAGTGGGAAGAGAATGGATTGCTGGGATTGAAGTGTTCAGAGCTGGGTGAGTGGCAGAATCTGGGTTGGAAGGACACTCGAGTAGCCATCTTGTCAGTCGGTCCAACGTCTGTTTGAAGTATCGAGTCTGTGCTGGGCACTGGGAACAGAAATATAAGGAATGAAACAACTGTGACCAGGACCTAAAAAAACATCCTTGTGGTGATATACCCAATGCATACTCACACAGACTGAGACTGTTTCTGGTGTTTACAGATGACTTAAAAGTGCTAGAAGCATCCTTTTTCATTTATAGAGGGGACAGTGGTTTAAAAAAAAAAAAAAAAAGGAGGCCCTGTTCAGTTCTGGAAAGAGATCCAAGAGATAACCTTTGTCCAAATGTTGAAATAATGTGCTATTGTCTTGTCTCTTCCTCCATCTAAATGGCGGTCCCCTGGGTATGTGTTCAAATGGCATCTGGGAACGGATGCTTACCCAGGACTTGGCTGGTTTATTTATACGGCACACTAGCGGGCGTCCAGTGCCAGCCCCAATAGGGAAAGGGGGTCCATGTTCTAGACTGTGGGAAACCATGGGAAAATGGCATTTGATTCTTCCCCTTCTTCCTTCTCCCCAACTTGCCCAGTGTGACAAAGGGAGCTAATCTGAGGTCTAAGTCAAGATCTGAACTCGGTCTCCCTTGACTCCAAAGTCAACATTAACTATCTCTCATGCTGCCTGATAACTCCCGAGTTTCTCAATTGCTAGCCCCCTTTCGTAGCTTTGAATGAGGAATGAACAAAAAAATAAAGGGGGGGGGGGGCTTTGTTTCTTTTTATCACAAGAGATGGGCAGCCTTAGTGGATGTGAAACCAGATATCTCTTGGGTTACTTGGGAATCACCATGAAGGGATGCAACTTTATGAGGCAAAAATGGAAGGGAAACCTCTGGTGGTTGGAAATTTTTCTCCATTTTTCTGCCCTTTGGGGTCTTTCTGGGTTTTCCCCGAGTGGTATCAGTGCAGGGGACATTTTCACTTGGAGCAACTCTGACACCGCAGAACAAAGAAATCTAATATTCCCAATGGAGTTTGGGAATTTGTTCTGGACTTTCCTGTAGGGCCATTAGGAACACTGGGAGAATGGATGATGGGAGTCTCCCAGGCCTTAGTCCTAAGCTTTGAGGAGTGCTTGCTGGGAAGGGTTAAAGTGGAGAAGGGACTGGATTGGAGTCAGGGGCCCCACCTGCCTTCCCATCCATGTGATTCCAGCAAATCATTGAACCTATTTCTTGGTATGTAAAATAAGGAGTTAGACTAGAGGGCCTCAGAGGCTGCTTCTAGTTGTAGATTCCTGGCTCTCTGTTGTTGCTTTTGGTTTGGGATGGGAAGATGATTTGAGCCTCAGTCTACCTTTCCAGACTTACCTGTTTCAGGGATGCCACATTCTAGCCAAGTGGGACTCCTGGCTATCTCCAGAAACTGGCATTCCATCTCCAGTGCCTGGGCCTGGGGGGCTGCCCACATTGCCGCCTTTCCCTCTTAGAAGGCATAGATACTTAGGCCCAATAGGACCAGTTCCCTATTCACCGTACCTCCCTGTGTCCTTCTTTTTCCCATTCCTCTCTCCCTTCCTTTGCTCTTTTCTCCCCAAATCAACTTGAGGGAGCCGGGAAGTATGGCAAATAGGGAACTGACTGGCGCCAAGAAGACCTGAGTTAGAATTCTGCCTCAGTCATTCACATGACCCTGCTTAACCTCATTTCTTTTCAATTTCCTCATCTGTTAAAATGGGGATTATAATGGCACCTCATAGGGTGGTTGTGAGGATCAAGTGAGAAAATATAGAGAACGTTTTATAAAATTGTCATTGATTATTATATATAGAATAGAGAATATGCATGTATGTATATAATATATTCAGTAGACTAGGGCTTTTTGAGTAGACTAGGATCAGGGCCATTTTTCATTTTTGTCTTTGGATTCCCCAGAGCTAACATGGAGTATTATACTCAACCGGTTCTTAGGCTCATAGATTAAATTTATATGGGAAAGACCTTAGAGGTCATCTATTCCAGTGCCTTTCATTTACAGAGAAGGAAACTGAGGCCCAGAGTGGTTAAGTATCTTTCCAAGGCCATACAAGTAGGAAGTGACAGATGTAAGATTTGAAATCAGGACCTCTGGCTCCAGAGCCAGTACAATGTCTTCCCATCACCTCCCTACCCCCTTAATAGAGGCTTCCAATCAGTTCTCCTCTTACTCGCCTCCTATTCTGCTCCTCTCTCCCTCCCTGGGTCTGCTCCCCTCTTACTTCTATCATATTTTATTCCCTTCTCTCTCTCTCTCTGGGTCTACTTCCTTCTCCCTCTCTGGGTCTGCTCCCCTCTCCCTCCCTGGGTCTGCTCCCCTCTCACTCCCATCCCATTCTGCTCCCCTCTCCCTCTCTTGGTCTGCTTCTTTTTTCTTCCTTGGGTCTGTTCCCTCCCTGAATCTGTTCCCTTCTTTCTTCCTGAATCTGTTCCCTTCTTCTTCCCCGGGTCTGCTCCCCTCTCCCTCCCTGGGTCTGCTCCCCTCTCCCTCCCTGGATCTGCTTCCCTTTCCCTCCCTGGGTCTCTTCCCCTCTCACTCCTACTCCATTCCACTCTCTTCCTCCTCCTCCTCCCTCCTTCCTCTTCCCGTCCTCCTCATGCCATCTGAGCCCACTGCCAAAGACTCGGCCCTGGGCTCCATTCTGGCCACATAAGCGCGTTCCCTCAAGAACCGCCATCCCTTGTTGCTCTGATGGGGTGCCTGGGAGCCGGAGATCCTCCCTTCAACCTCTCCAGACTGGTATTTCCCTGCAGGGATGCAATTCCGCTGCTGAGGGCGTGTGCCTTCTTGTCCTCCCCGGGCCGGGCCCCTGCGAGCGTGCCCTGCACATACCAGCCCGAGCCAGCGGGCAGGAGCACTGGGCCTCCTCCTCCTGGGCAGGGATGGTTGGGCAGGGGGTGGAGGCTCCTAGAATTGGGGCCCCCGCTCATTTAGAATCGTTCCTGTACTTGCCTTTCCCCCCCTCCCTCTCCTGGCCCATGGATGTCTGTCAAAGTGATTGATTTAGGGCTGGCAGGGACCTTGGAGGTCACCTAGCCCATCCATCACTTTACAGCGGCAACCGAGCCCCATTCCAGGTCAAGTTTCTTGACAAGATCACTCAGACAACAAGTTCAATTTGGGACCGGAAGCCAGGGCCTCTTCAGGTGCTTCTGGCCCCAAATCTAGAGGCAGGGGACGATGCCGTATCTCCCAGAAGTGTCAGAGCCCCACAAGGGCACCCACAAAACCACCTTCTGGAGGCATGGGGAGGAACAGTCCTGCCCTTCGGAAACGTTCCTGTGCTTTCATCTCCATCTCTTAAAACTAAAAGCTTAAATGACCTATGCATATGTTTTGAAAATAAAAAGCTTGATTAATAAAAATAAAAGCTTAGTTTTTATACCTGGGTCCTTAGGATTCTATGAAATGGTTGCTTGGAAAAGAAAGGAAAAAGGAGAATTTCCTGGGCAGACCATCCCCTGGTCATTTTCTTTCCTAAAGCTAAAGATGAGGCTGAGTGAGCTTTGACTGAGCGGGTTGAGTGATCTCTGAGAAGCCACCTCCCCTCCCAGTTTCACTTCCCTCTTTTGTAACAGTACTGATGATGACAACTGTAACAAATAGCTGACATGTGTGCAACACTCTCAGGTTTGCAGCGTGCTTTACGAACAGTTCTCACAACAGCCTTGCAGACAGAGGCTATTTATTATCTCCTTTTACAGAAGAGGGAAACCGAGAGAAATGCTGTGAATTTGCATCTCACATCTGGACAGAAGCTGGGATCCCATTTGAACTCGGGTCTCCCCGATTCCAAGGCTAATACTCTAATCCACTGCTCTGAGTTGCCTCTAAAAAAAGAAGAAATAATCTGCAAGGTCCCTTTCAGTCCTAAATCCTGGATCCTGAACACTGCTCTGCCCCTCTTGTAAGATGGACTAATACATTAAAGACCTGTCAAGCTCATTCATTCATGTTTTAATTCAAATATACCCTGGAGTTTCTGGAGATACTTATTCACTGTGTGATCCTGAGCAAGTCACTTAACCCAGATTGCCTTAAATTTTTTTTTAATTTTTATATAAAAATTTGAGTCCTTTAACGGTGAGAGCTCACTTTTTTTTTTTGAAGTGTCACTTTTTTCGGCTGTGGGAGAGCGGTGGTGGTTAAGGACTTTGTTTTCATTGGTAGGAAGGACATTTACTGGGGAAGTCTCACCCACCAGCTTAGACCCACAACACTTATGAAACCTGGTGTCTTTAGGAAGCCATAGGGAGTGGGGTGGGGGGGTGAGAGGGCAGATTAAGTAACTTGTCTTAAGGTCACAGTATACGTCAGACACGAGACTTGAATCCAGCTTTTCCTGCTTCTAAGGATGACTTTCCATTCCACGTGACACATCGTGGGCTTTCCCATCTTAAAGTCCACACATTAGCCCTATTTGAACAATAACCCTTGTGGTCTCCAGTTCCTTCTCTCTTTAATCCGTCCTCCACATAACTGCCAGATTGGCTTTCTTAAATTAGCAAAGGTCTCACTGTGCCACTCCCCTTCTCAAGAAGCTCCCATGGCTCTCCTTGCGTCAAAGGTAAAATAAAAATCGCCAACCTTGTGTTTAAGCAATCTGACTCTACCGATTTTCATGTCTTCTTTTTTACAGCCAGACTAGCCTGCTGCCATTCCCCTTACAGAATGTGCCATCCCCTGCCTTCGGGTCTTTGTGGCAAGAGTCCCCATGACCTGAGCTGATGTCCTCAAATCTCAAATTCCCATTGATCAGCATTTTCTTCCTCTTGACATGTCCCAGTTACATCTATTTTGTGTTCATTTACGTGACTGTGTTGTGGCTCCCTGAAGGCCTGAACTGGGTTGTTTTGATCTTTGTGATCTTAGGACTCGGCATATAGTAAGTGTTTAATAAATGTTAGTCAAATGGTATGCTGGAAAGAATTGGCTGAATGAAGAGACTTGGGACTTAAATTCAAATCTGTTGAATTACTATTTCTTGGGAAAAGTCACCTACCCTTGCTGGTGCCTCATTTTCCTTATTTGTAAAATGAAAGGGTTGGATTAGGTAGTTCTCAAAGTCCCTGTAACCCTACAAGATAATGATTTAAAGTATTATCTCTATTTTTGAGATGGGGAAACTGAGGCCCCGAGAGGTCTTGGGTTATAAGTCTAGGCCTGAAATGGACCATCTCTTCTAAGCCTTTCATTTGGCAGATGGGGAAGCTGAGGTCCAGAAAGATCAAGTATCGTAGAACCTTAGGATTCTAGATCTAGAACTGGAACGCAGAGATCTCATAGCTTGTGCTGCAAGCCAACCCTTCCATCAGCAAGTCCAAGGTTTTCCTCCAAGTCCTATCAGTTCTTTCAGATCCTGAGAATACAGACCAAGGTTTAGAGTCTTGTCCAAGGGAACTGATTTTGAGTCTGAAAAGGAAAGGAAGAAAGAGAGAAAAATAAAAAAGCCACGACCAGAAGCAGGAACAGAGTCCAGATTTGTAAATTTGCTAATTGTTCTGCCAAGAAGGGCTCGGTGGCTGCTGTTCTCATCCATTCTTTGGCAGGGATATAAAAATAAACACAGTGGACAGGAAGTGCATTTGTGTCCAAAGAGAGCGCTGGCACTCTGGGATCTGGGATCAACCACGAGCAAGGATGCAAAGTACGGGTCGGAGGCCTTGTGGATGCTGGGGGTGGGGGGCCCTCCTTGGACCGGCCAAGCCCCTGAGCTTGGAAAAGCTTTTGGGGAGGTTGGCAACCTGTGAAAATGGTGGTTGTGACTATGACCTTGTGTTCTTGCATCCCCCACTGTGCCCACGGGGTTAGCCCTAATTTCTGTGGGATGGGGGCTGGGCAGGCTGCTGATTCTCAGATGGGTCTCCATGTAGCACAGTGGGTAGAGGGCCCGTCTTGGGGTCAGGAAGATTTCCACAGACTCCAGCCTCACGTACTTGCTAGTTGCGTGGCCCCGGACAAAATATTTTACCATGGTCTCAGTTTCTTCCTCTGTAAAATGAGAATAATAATAATAAGCACCAAATAACCACTGAAGTTATTCTGAGGATAAATGAGATAACATGGGAAATGCTAACTGTTATTATTGAGTTCGATCTCAAGGTTTGGGCAAAGGGATGCTGGTTTCCAAACTTGGCAGCTGGGGGACTCGCGAGAATGATGGGAAGGGAAGGGGAGATGCTTTGGGGGAGCTTTTAAGTAGATGCTCATTTCTTCTCTAGCACTAGATTCGAAGTCAGGAGGTTTGGGTCCAAATCCAGCGGTCGACGCTTAAGTAACCATGAAACCCATCACAAGTGAGCTGGTCTCTCCAAGCCACAATGTCTTCCTTCCCGAGATGGAGGCGATCCTTGCACTCCCTACACTCCGAGTGGTTTGGGGGAAAGAGTTTTGCCAACACTAAAATGTTACAGAAAATTCAGCTTATTATGTGGGGAAGCTCAGCCAAAGCCGACCCGGACTGGCCTGTAGGGTGACTTCCTCTCTAGTGGGGCCCTGAGCTTTGCTTGGTCCTTGTGCCTTTCCCCTCAGGCCTAACTTGGGTAGGGATAATCTGATCCACTTGTCACCCCTGGACCATCCAAGCCTGAGGACTTGCCTAGATAGAGCTCATTCATCCAGACCCAGAACATAGGCCATTTGGCCCAACCCCCCTCTTTTACGATGGGGAAACTGAGGCCCAGAGGAGTCATAGATGGAGTCCTGGACTGGATCTAAAGACCATCTAACCCAACTCCCTCTTTTACAGATGGGGAAACTGAGGCCCAGAGGGGTCATAGAGTTCTAGAATGGATCTCAGAAGTCTTCTAGCCCAGCCCCCAATTTTACTAAAAAAAATAAAATAGAAAAGGAACAGAGCTCCAAAGAAATTAAGCACCTTGCTCAATATCACACTCCAATAAGTGGCAGAGTGAGGATTCCTGGGATTGCGGGCTCTGGGGCTTCTTGGCTCTTTTTTGGCTAAAAGCTCAGCCATTCTTTGTGCCATCCCATAACTGGGTCTTGGCAGCCCCTGGGCTATCTTCTCCCAGCATCAGAGACCAGATAGGTTGTTTGGCTCAGACTCCGGAGGGCCTGAATTCAAAATCCACCTCCGGCATTTGCTAGCAATGAAATCCCAGACAAATCTTTTTTTATGTCTGACTCTCAGTTTCTCCAATCATAAAATGGGAATAACCAGTGCTTGGCACATGGTAAGCCCCTAATAAATGCTTATTGATGGATTGACTGACCCACATCAGTTTATCTCACAGATAATCTATCCCTTTGTAAAGGGATAGATACTTGGTCTAATTTAATGACTCTTGGGATGTTCCCACATGGAGAGGGGCCTTTCTTCCAGTGTAGGTCGGCTACTTATAGTCTGGGAGCAGAGATCCTCCTTCTTCTTCTCAGAATATTTTCAAGTGCATAAAATAAAATGACAAATGAAACAGATTCTGCTGAATCTGCCCCGGGCCCCAAGGTTAAGAATCCTGATATCAAGATCATTGTCCCAATCCCGAGAAGATCAGTGATTTGCCAGGGTCACAGTCAGTATGTCTCAGGGGGTGGGACTGGATCCATTATCTCGCTAAAAAGACCTAATCCTTAAAGCTTTCTATCGGTATTGATAGGGAAGGGAATGGAGAAAGGGGAAAGATGGCCTAGAATCATCCAACCTCAGTCATGGAAAAGTTTCTCTTGGGGTCTTTGAACAAAGGACTCCATATGAAATTTCCCCAAATACTTAGAGGTGAGGAGAAGGAGTAGGGGATCATGGGAGAGAGGAATGAATCAATTTGCTGGAAATAGAAATTGTATTGTTTAAACACCTTTTCTAATGACCCAAGAGCTCAAAAATCAATTTCCTGCTGCTCAGTTGGCTTATAAAATGATCCAGAAGCGTATGGGACCATTTCTTCACACAACAATCTGCAACTTAGGAGCTGAAGTGACTTTTAAATGTTTTAGATGTTTGCTTCAAAGGCGGCTACAGGAAGCTGGAGTCTGAGGCTCCCCCATTTCTCTTGGGCAAATAGCCAACTTCATCATCACTTTTCCAGGATGGCTCCTGGCCTCTGAGGTCTCTAGTCAGATACAAAAAGCTCTTGGTTTCCGGTGGGAGGGGAGGGGGGAGGAAGGGCCCATATGCAAATTAATTTGAATACAGTTCAAATAAACTGTCTCTTAACTGCTGAGGGGTAGACTTGGTGGAGATGGGAGCATCAGCCTGGCCTAGAGGGAGGAGGGCTGGTTTGGAGAAAAGAGAACCCCCGCTTTCAGTTTCCCCTCTGCCACCAGCCAGTGCACTGAGCAAGTCATTCTTAAGTGCCCGGAATATCATATCTGGCCCTGCAAGCCTGGGGGGGACATATAGGTCTATGGGGTTCTGGTTGAAATCAGGTACAGTAAAAATGAACTCCAGGTTGTGAGTCTTGAAATGTTATAGAAGGAAGCTTTTTTTCCCATCCTTCTCTTTCTTCATCTCTTTCTCTCCTTCCTTTCTTCTTCCTTCCTTCCTTCCTTCCCTTTCTTCTTCCCTTCTTTCCTTCTTCATTCATTCTTCCTTCCTCCCTCTCTCTCTTCCTTTCTCCCTCTCTTCCTCCTTCCTTGTCTCCCTTTCTTCCCTCTTTCTTCCTTTCTTCTTTCCTTTCTTCATTCTTCCTTCCTTTCTTCATTCTTCCTTCCTCCCTTCCTTCTTCCTTCCTTCCTCCCTTCCTCCCTCCCTTCTTGGGTCCCTTTCTTCCTTCTTTATTCCTTTCTTCTTTCCTTTCTTCATTCTTCCTTCCTCCCTTCCTTCTTCCTTCCTTCTTCCCTTCCTCCCTCCCTTCTTGGGAACCTCTCTTCCCTCCTTTCTTCCTTCTTTCTTTCCTTCCTTCTTTCTTCCCCCTTCTCTTCCTCCCTTCTCTCTCTTCCTCCCTCTTTCCCTCCCTTTCTTCCTCCTTTGCCCTCTGATTTTATTGGTGTGGGAATAGTGAGATCCTCCAGGTCAGCCACTGTCTTTTGCCATTCTCTATATCCCCAGCACCTAACCTGATGCACAGAAGCTGCTTAATAAATGTTGATTGCCTGACTGAACTCCCGGGAAATTCTTCTCCCTCTCCGAATCTCTGTCTGTCTCCCTCTGTTTCTGTATTTATTTCTGTCCCAAAAGGAGCACTTAGCCCAGTCTCTGACACATTGAGGGCACTTAATTATTAATAAGTAATAATAACAGTAATGATTTTGTTGTCATCTTTTATGAAAATGCTTTATTATTATATTAATAACCTAATTAATAATAAACAATGGGGCGGTAAGTTGCCGATGTTCCTACTAACACAAGATGCCTCTGCTGGGATCCCTTCTAGTCCAGGGCTTCTGCTTCCTATTCATCCTGTCTGGATGCTCACCCATTCTCAGCCATGGCCAAAATCCTGTCTATGTTCAGGGCTTCCTAGTTCATGAAGATGGCTCCTGCTGCCCTGCGCACAGCAATCTGGAGTCTAGGATTTTGAACCAGGAGACATCTAATGTCTATACCACCAAAGGGGGCATTACTTATGCTGGAGGAAGCCATAATGTATTTCACTGGTTGTCAGAGACCCCTTCAGGTCTATTTAATGATTCAGATGAAGAGAAGACCTTGCCAAGAAGTGGATAGACTTTGGAGTCAATGGACCAGGTTCAAATCCTGCTTTCCAGTCTGTGTGAGTTAAGGTAAAGCACTATAGGACCACAAGTTTTATGCTAGACCTTTATCTAATCTAATCTGGCCCCCTTATCTTCCACATGAGAGGTCCAGAGAGGTTAAGGACTTCCCTGTGGTCACACAGTATGTGAGAAGGCCATAGGCGCTAAGTCTGAGAACAGCCGAGGCAGGGAGGCAGTCACCCAGTGCATCATGGATTCATATCCTGTCTTAGACACTGATTCTGAGCAAATCCCTTTCCCTTTCAAGCCTTATTTTCTTCACCTGTAGAATGGGATAACTAGAAGCTTCCTGCCACATCTGGAGCTTTGATCCCTAGTCTTCAAAAAAGGCTGGATGCCTGTGTATTGAGTACAGCAGTGAGGGGATCTTCGGGTATCAGTTAGAGCAGATGGCTTCCATGGTTTGTTACAACTCTCACATCCTGAGATTTCGGTTGACTTCTACAGCCTTCCCAGTAAGATATACTTAAGACACTGGCTGTGATATTCCTTATCCTGAAGATATGGGGGACCCCCACGTCTCCCAATTCTCTCAAGTGATGGAACAGAATACCTGCCTGCCTTTTAGGAAGCCATTTCCCCAAGAGATAGGGGGCAGATTCACCGGGTGCTTTTGTTGGGTTGGAGGGAGAGGCTTTATCTTGTTAACTTTGGATCTCCTGGATGTGTTCGGGCCTGGAATGAACCCTACCATTAGCCTCTTTGTATTCAGAGACACATGTGTGCAGTGCTCTTGCATTTACTGACTCACAAGTCAGTCAGCTGTGCTAGTCTTCTGCTGGAAAATTGCTTCGTGGTATTGTACAACACAGAACGGTGTTGGGTTTCCTGTAAAAGCTACCAAGTGGCACCATCTTGCACAGAGCTGGAGGCAGGAAGACCTGAATTCAAATAGCCATTTCACCTTCAGCAAGTCTCGGGGTTCCTGATCCGTCTGGGGTTCCTCGTGTGTAAAATGGAGGGCCCGGACCAGATGAAGGTCTGTTCTCACTCGAAATCCATGATCTTAGTCCTAAATACCTTACCAAAAGTCACAGAGGTGCGAAAGTAAGATTTGAAGCTGGATCCATTGACTCTAAAGTCTTTAAAATGAGGATAATAAATCTTATCTCACAAAGTTATCAGGAGGATCAAATCCATATCAGGAGACAAAATCCATAAGGCACTTTGCAAACCTTCAAGCGCTCTTCAAATATTAGTTACTGTGAGGTGAGAAACATTCCAGGCATGAGAGAGAGCCAGAGAAAAGGCCTGGAGCCAGGGGTAGAATGACTTGTTCTAGGATTGTCTTTGGACTGAAAGGTCAGAGGGTGGGGAGAGAGAAGGTATAAGGTCTAAAATTGGGAAGGTAGGAAGGGTACTAATAATGAGAGCTTTAAATGTCCGACAGAGGGTTATATATTTATTCCTGGAGGTGATGGAGAGCCCGTGGACTTTACTGAATTGGGGTGGGGATATGTGGGTGACATGATCAAGTTTAGCAAGATCAGTTTGAGAGCCACCAAGTGGAGGATGGACAGGAATTAGGAGTGAATTGAAGCAAAAAAGAGAAATCAACCAAAAGCTTATTGTAATCCAGGTATGGGGTGATGAGTTAACGTGTCAAAGGAGAGAAGGAGGCACAAATGAGGGGTTATAAAGATAGAAATGATAAAACTTTTGCATGAATTGGTTATGGAAGTGTGCGAGAGAGACAGAGAAATTGAGAATGAAGCTGTTAGCCTGGGTAGCTGAGAATTTGGTGGTAAACTTCCCAGTAATAAGAAAGTTAGAAAGAGGCAAGGGTTTGAGCAGAAAGATAGAATTTTGTTTTGGACATATTGAGTTTAAGAAACATCCAGTTCAAGATTTCTTATAAGCAGTTGAACGTCTATATCTGAAGATGTGGACAGAGGTTAGGGTTGGATATGTAGATTCATCCTGAAAGAGATGTTAATTGAATCCTGGGAGCTAATGAGATCACAAGAATGTGGAAGGAAAGAAAGAAGGAAGAAAGGAGGGAAGAAAGAGATCCAAGAAAGAAGGGAGGGAGGGAGGGAGAAAGGAAGGAAGGAAAGAAAGAAGGAGGGAAGAAAGAAGGGAGAAAGGAAGAATGAAGAAAGGAATAAAGGAGGGAAGAAAGGGAGACAAGGAAGGAGGAAGAGAGGGAGAAGGGAAGGGAGAGAGGGAGGAAGAATGAAGAAAGGAATAAAGGAGGGAAAAAAGAGAGACATTCCACTAGAAGAAGAGAAGAAGATCAGGATAGACTCCTCATAAGCAGCCTTAGGTAAAGAAGATTGAGAAGGAGCAATTAGACAGATAGGAGTATGACTAGGAGAGAAGGGCTTCATGCAAACCTAGAGAGAAGAGTTATTGATAGGCTCCAGAGATGTCAAGGATGAGGAAGATCAGTAGATCTGACAATTAAGAGATCACTGAAGATTTTAGAAGAGTAATTTTAGCTGAGGGATGGACTGGAAGCCAGATTATAGAGAATAAAGGGGAGAGTAAGAGGAAAGAAAGCGGAGGCATCCATTACAGACAGAATGCTCAGGGAGTTGAGCAACAAAATGATAAGGGACAGTAGCTAGCTGACATGGAAGGATCATTTCTTGTCATGGAGTAGAGAGGGGCGTATTTATAAGCTGTAAGGAAGCAGCCAATAAATCAGAAGAAATTGAAGAGAAGTGAGAAAATGGGGATGGGATGAAAGAGACAATATGTTGCTGAAGAGATGAAGTGGGATCGCGTTTGTGTAAATGGGTTAACTTTGGCAGAGATATAGTATCACTTCTTTAACAGGTGATGGAAGAATTAGTGGCAGATGTGAGCTGGGGAGATGAGGGAGCTCTCAGCTTTTTTTTTCAGTGAGATCTGGAGCAAAGTCTTCAACTGTGAGGATGGGAGGAGGAGAAGCCATGGGAGATTTAAGGAGGGATGAAAAGGTTTGGAAGCACTGCTATCAAGAATGGATTAGGGAGTCATTTAATGAGGTGCAAAAGGATTGCCTTGTTGCAGCAAATGCCCAAAGATTATGTAACACAGAGTGGTAGGACCCAGTCTGAGTTCTAATTAGTTGCTAGAATGAAGAAGCATATCTAAAATCCTTAATTATTATAATCCTTGAAGATAATAAAATAGGGGATCAAAGTAAACATTGCTAATGGAGAAAGTTCAGGAAACATTAAAGGTAAAAACCTGGTATATCTGTATTGTTACAAAATGCTGTCATTTGACAGGTATCCCAGTTGATACAAACAAAAACCCTGACATACAGTTGCGATGACTCAAATGCGCAAAAATAGAGTCCCAGAATCCTCCTTTAAGTAATTTGTTCTGGGTTAACGTTGCACATGGCATATGATGGATTAGAACTGAGATCTTCTAACTTTTAGTTGAGTATCACAAGTTAAATTTAGGAATGTTACCTCCTCCTCCTCCTCTTCTTCCATCTTCTCACCCCCTTTTTGTATTTTCTGGATCTTTTGTAGCATTTAGGAGGATTTATAGACCAGAAGACATGGATAATTTCTAGGTTTTCTCCAATGTAGATGGTTTCGGGGGGGGGGGGTCACATTCAAACTGGCTTTTAGAGAAAACCTTTCACTTTGCTTTGTAAAAGACTTGAAAACCTTTAAAGGGCAACTTCCCTTGTCGATTTCTACTTTTTAAAATCCCCTGCATCAGTGTGGCCATTTTTTTAAACCAGAAAAACACATTTAACAGAATCTATCCCGATGGTCTTTAAATGAGCAGAGAGAGTTCAGATCTCTTACCAGTGACCTTTGGGTGGGGGAAGGGATGGAGTGGAAATTTTGGGAAAAAAATAAATCTGAACATTTCCCCATCTCTCAACCTCCTCTTCCTCCTCCGCAACCCCTTCCCCAAGCCCTCCCATGGCTTCAAAATGTCTGGAAAGATTACACGTCTAATCCAAGGACCAGGATCCAGGAAGGGAAATTTTCTTTTGAAGCTAAAAAATTTCCATTGTTTTCTCTCTCACCTCCTTCCCATGTTATGATCTTAGATGAAAAGTGGCCTGAGAACAAGGGAAGGGGCTCCCTCTGTCCCCAGAAGGACCAAGGACTTAGCAAACTTAGAAGAGGGGGAGGAGGAACAACCCTTCTTCCCCCCCCCCGTGGCCAGTGTCATTTGTCCCCCTTTGCTAGAGTGGCATGGAAAGTTCACTGAGAAGAGTAAATAGTGCATAGATTAGAGCTTGGACCTGAAATGAAAGACCCAGATCCGACTCTGCTCTGTCACTCATTAGCTATGGGATCTTGAGCAAGTCACTTCTCTCAGGACCTGTTTTCTCATCTGTCAAATCAGAGGATTGGACTGGATGGTCTCTAAGGTCAGTTCCAGCTCCAGCGTCTATAAATCTGAGTCCTGGCAGGGAGGGACCTTTCCTCTACTTTATAGGGCCGGAGCTTCTCTGACATCAGTGGCGGGGCACTATTCGATGCCCTTGTTCTCAATGACCCTCTGGGAGTTATTTAAATGCCAGAGCCTATTCCATTGGGGAAGAAAAGGGGTCTGATCCAGATAATAAAAATATACCCATAAAATAAGTCAATAAGACATAAATAGTCTACTCAAGTTGACCTGGGTTCTCATTTGTTGGGAAGTTCCCTGTAATTATAGATTCCCATACATCCGTGACTACACATCCTTGGCAACTCTCGTCTACATCTTCCTCTAAGTTTCCCCCAAGAAGTTGGACGCCTTCCTCAGTTTCTCCGGGCGCCTCGGTTGTGAAGGGGATAGGTCACTGAACCTGGAGACAGAAAAGACCAGAATTCAAATCCAGCTTCAGATGTTTACTAGCGGTGAGGCCCTGGGCAAGGCAGTTCACCTCTTCCTCCCTTTCCTCCTTTATAAAATGGAGATCAGAACAGCGTGGACCCTGAAGAGAAATTCTGAGCATCAAATGAGGTTATATTTGTATTATCTCGCAGGACAGTATGTATAAGCACAGCAGCAGCAGAAGTAGTAACAGCTGTAGTAACAGTAGCAGCAGAAGTGGTAACATAGTAACAGTAGCAGCAGTAGAAGCAGTAACAGCAGTAGTAACAGTAACAGCAGCAGTAGTAAAAGTGTGTATAAAATAAACAGATAGATATTAATAGCAATAGTAGCAGCAACAGCAGCAGTAATAGCAGTGTATATGTGTGTGTATGTATGTATGTATACACACACAAACACACACGCATATACTGCTAATGGTAGTAACAACAGCAAAGGTAGTAACAGCAGCAGTAATAGTAACAGCAGAAGTGGTCATGGTGGTAGTAGCAGTAGCAACAGTAGTAGTAGTAACAGTAACAGCAGCAGTAGCATTGTGTATGTGTGTGTGTGTACTGCTAACAGCAGTAGTAACAGAGTAGTAGATACGTGCTAGTAGTAACATAGTATGACTATTATTAGTGTTACTCTGTCCCTTTATAAAAGTATAGAAAGAAGGACCCTGATTTCACTGAGAGACGGTCTTCTATTTCTGCAGGCAGAGTCAGGATTCGAACTCCAAGCTCTGGATACCCGGGCTGGTGTTTTTTGTTCCCTCCTGTTACACTGGCGATGCAGTCTGGGTGGGCAGTGTCCCTAAAGGCTCCTTGCTGGGTAATGTTACATTCCCAGAATTCGAGGTTCCTCAGTCTAGAGCTGACAGGGCCCTCAGAGACTGCTGCGCCCTCTCATTTTTACAGAGGAATAACCCGATTTGTTTAAGGTCACATAGGCAGTAAGTGACAGAGACGGGATTTGAACCCGGAGCCTCTGACTACCCGACAGTGACTCTTTCCCTGCTGCTTCCACTGTTGGTATATTTTAGCCATCTGTGACTCAGCTTCTCAGGCTTTCTCCTCCAGAAGGAGAAACTGCAAGGTCCTCACTCCACGTTGGGGGGTTCCCTTTTTATTTCTAAAGGTCTGTTGGCCTGTGGCCTGGCCCTCATTTCCAGGTACTGAGACAGTCGTGGTCAGCTGGGATGTTCTCTCCCAACCCAGCTGCCTGGGCAGCCAAGCCCACCACTGTCTTCAGATTCAAGGGGAAGGATGGAACTCTTCCAGCTACTTTTCCTGTGCTTCGAGTCTCTGTTTACTGGACATGGTGATATTCTTTAGAGCAGGGGCCCTCACACTTTTAAAATAGGGGGCCAGTTCACTGTCCCTCAGACTGTCAGAGGACCAGACTAAAAACAAAAACTTTGTTTTGTGGGTCTTTAAATAAAGAAACTTCATAGCCCTGGATGAAGGGGATAAACGTCCTCAGCTGCCGCATCTGGCCTGTGGCTGTAGTTTGAGGACCCCTGCAGAGGCTCTTCTAGCTCATGTTCCTCTCTGAGGGACTAAAAGGCCAGAAGCCCCAAGCCTGAGAGGCAGTTTGGCCTAATGGACAGAGAATTGAGCTCAAAGTCTCCCCTCTGACTCATACTAACTGTATGATCCTGGGCAAGTCACTTTATCCCTTCCCTTCCCTCCCCCCCCCCCCAGCAATTCTGGAGAACTAGAACTTACCGAGATGTTGCTGAGCTGTATTACTAGACCCTTCTATACTGAGTTTGGGAGTTTCCCACACTGATGAAATCCTAAATACAGATTAGAGAAAAAAAAAAAAAAACAAGCCGTACAATCAGGTCATCCAAAGAAATTCTTCTTAAAATCAGTGTGGAGTCTTTAAGCATTTCTTTATACTTTTTTTTTTAAGTGACTTGCCCAGGGTCACACAGCTGGGAAGTGTTAAGTGTCTGAGGCCTAACTTCAGGACTGGTGCCCTATCCACTGCGCCACTTAGCTGCGCCTATTTCTTTATACTTTTAAATATATTTTTAAAATATATTTTAAATAAGACTATAGAGGACTAGATCTAGTGATTTCTTTGGTACGGAGAGTTCCCAGAGGAGGAAACTTCCCCCCATCAAAGCTGGTTGACTCTCATTCTGCCTTGTGTAGTCTTAAGAGAATTTAAGCAGAGGTATCAAACCTACCACTTAACCAGCTTAAAAACTAATTGGAAGGGCAGCTAGAGGAAGCAGTGGATAGACAGGCCCTGAAGCCAGGAGGACCTGAGTTCAAATCCAGCCTCTGATACTTAACACTTACTAGCTGAGTGACCCTGAGCAAGCCTCTTAATTCCAATTGCCTTGCCAAAAAAAAAAAACAAAAAAAAAAAACCTAGAAGTAACTGGAAAATGTTTAAC
The DNA here is from genome assembly GCF_016432865.1 of Antechinus flavipes. Classification (NCBI taxonomy): domain Eukaryota; kingdom Metazoa; phylum Chordata; class Mammalia; order Dasyuromorphia; family Dasyuridae; genus Antechinus; species Antechinus flavipes. The sequence continues at coordinate 24,554,203 of NC_067401.1, read as the reverse complement.
AAAATAAATAAAAATGCAATGCTACATAGAAAATATAAATTTGCTCTTTTCCAAGTCAGGAGGCGGCTGGCAAGTTTCCATCTGAGTGTGAACTTGTGGCCCAGAACGCTGAAAGTGAAAAGCCTTGAAGTGTAAGTGACCAGGATCACATGGCAGGCTGGGTCAGAGGCGAGATTTGAACTTAGGTCTCGTGACCTCAGGGCCTTGTCTCTACTATGTCACACTGAGTCTAAAGTCTTTAAAGTTTTTTTTTTTTTTTTTTTTTAAGTGCAGGCGACATCTCTTTGAGTCATTTTAAAATTGTGGGTATGTTCTGAGGATGGAGCGGTCCAATGTAGTGTAGTTCAAGCCTTATATCCCTGATGATTGCTGTCTGAGTGAGCAGGTCTCCTCACAGCCATGGGTGTTAGTTTCTGTAGAATGAGGGAATTAGACTAAATTGGAAAGGGAGGGGGGGTCACTGTCTGAGTTTTAGATCTTATGTTGTTATGACTAAAGATCTTGATCCGATTCCCAGCCTCTGGTTCTCTGACACATGTTCTCTCCCCGTTCTATCCTGGCTGAGGAAGGAGTGGAGTCGGGAAGGGAGCATCAGGCGAGCCGGGGCCTGGTGGATGGTATAGAACGCCAGACCCAGAGAGTCTGTCTGAGGCAGACAGAGTAAATAATCTGCCTGAGGTCACACTGTGGCAGAACTGGAATTCAGATCCAGCACTTCTAGGCCCATGTTCTTTCCTCTGCTTCATTCCCTATTTTGTTCTAAAATCTCCAGGCCCTTTTTTCTCCTAGATATTTTCTCTTTGTCTAAACCCTTAACTTCTCCTCCGTCCCCGGGGCAGCATTTAGGAGGCCTGTTTGTATATTCCAAATGTAGACTGACTGGTCTGGAACATACTACCTGAAACACTTTGGAATTGGCCCAAAGTGTAATGGGAGCCTGTGAGCTTCTCATGGAGGGAAGTCTTCCAGCGGAGATAGAATTATCTACTAGATAAGAAGCTTGGGTTGAATTGGACGACTTCTGAGGTTCTTTATGACCATGGAAGAATTACAAGGAACTGACAAAAGGCCGAGCCCAAGAATAGGGTGGTATAGCTTGTGGGGGGGACTTTAGCTGGCAGGTCTGGGAAACGCTGAACCCAGGAGTTCAAATGAGACAAAAAAGGCCTGAGTGGTAGAGACTCTCCACAGGCCAGAGAAAACTGGAGAGACCAAAACCACCCCCCAAAAACCCCAAACCCAGACACCTCTGCAGTTTCCTTGGGTCTAGAAATGTGGCTAAAAAGGATGTTAGCTTGGTTTCCTAATAAACATCACTATGCCCCATTTCTTTCATTTTTTTAGTTGTTTATTTTCAAAATATATGTATACTTTTAAACATTCACCCTTGTAAAACCTTGTGTTCCAAATTTTTTTCCCTCCCTCTTCCTCCCTTAGACAGAAAAATAATCTAATATATATTAAACATATGCAATTCTTCCATACGTATCTCACAATTCTCATACTGCGCAAGAAAAATCAGATAAAAGAAAGAAAATGAGAAAGAAAACAAAATGCAAGCAAACAACCACAAAAAAAGTGAAAATGCTATGTTGTGATCCACACTCAGTTCCCATAGTCCTCTCTCTGGGTGTAGATGGTTCTCTTCATCACAAGACCATTGGAACTGTCCTGAATCACCTCATTGCTGAAAACAGCCATGTCCATCAGAATTGATTATTGTCTTGCTGTCGCCATGGACAATGATCTCCTGGTTCTACTCACTCCACTCGGCATCAGTTCATGTCAATCTCTCCAGGGCTCTCTGAAATCATCCTGCTGATTATTTCTTATAGAACGATAATATTCCATAACATTGCTACTACAAAAAGAGCTGCCACAAACATTTTTGCACGTGTGGGTCCTTTTCCATTTTTTTATGATCTCTTTGGGTTACAAGCCTAGTAGAAACAATGCCGGATGGAAGGGTATGCACAGTTCGATAGCCCTTTGAGCACAGTTCCCTATTCTCCAGAATGGTTGGATCAGTTCACAACTCCACCAACAATGTATTAGTGTCCCAGTTTTCCCACATCCCCTCCAATATTTATCATCTTTCCTGTCATCTTATCCAGTTTGAGAGGGATTGAAAGCATTTTTTCATATGACTAGAAATGACTTTAATTTTTTCATCTGAAAATTATCTGCTCATATCCTTTGACCACATATCAATTGGAGAAGGACTTGTTTCTTATAAATTTGAGTCAATTCTCTATGTATTTTAGAAATGAGGCCTTTATCAGAACCCCAGGATGTAAAATTTCCCCCCAGTTTTCTGCTTCCTTTCTAGTCTTGTCTATGTTAGTTTTGTTTGTAGAAAAACTTTTTCATTTAATATAATCACAATTATCCATTTTGCATTTCATAATATATTCTAATTCTTCTTTGATTATGTCCCATTTTACAGATAGGGAAGGTATCTTCCCTGACAAACTGGGTATCATAATCCCAGGTCTGAAGCAGATTTGGCCAATTAAAGGAGAACGAAGATATTATTCAATTGATAGGGAATACAACAAAATTCTGCATTTTAAAAATAATACTTAGGAAAAATAAAAAGTGCACATCAGAGAAGAAAAGTTAGAAGGAAGCACAGAAAAACAGGGTAGTTTTGAAAAGGTGTCTATTACAACTATTATGCAAAAGAAATAAAGTGTGAAATGAAAATTTGTAATTTTATATTGAATCTTTTTTTATATTATGCTATGTACAAGGAAAGCTTTCTTTTTGGGGATCTTTTTGTATTTAAGTTCAAAATGAATATTTTTAAAATGAAAAAATACTTGATATAAAAATAGTGTTTCTAATTGCATAGTCCTGGAATAGGTGCTCTTCATCTTTTTTGAGCTTATAGACCCCTTCAGCAATCGTTTTAGATGCATAAAAAGAAACACAGAATTAGAAAAGAAGCTGATTATATTCAAGTACAATTTTCAAAATATACACAGACCCCTGGTTAAGAATTCCTATCTGACTTGGACCTCCATGTGGCACAAACAGTACAATGAGCATTTATTAAGTGCCTTCTGTGTACATAGGCATAGGAGAAGATACAAAGTTTAGATGAGATAGAATCCTTGCCCTCAAGGAACGTTGCATTTCCAAGTCTCCCTGATGTGTCTATGGGCTTTTCTTGACAATGACATGAAGCCTTTTGCTATTTTCTTCTCTAGCAGATTAAGGCAAACAAAGGTTAAGTGACCGTAGAGTCACGGTAAACATCTCAGGCTGGATTTGAACTTGGTTTTCCTCCAGGCCTGGTACTCTCCCCACTGTTCTACCTAGGGAATATAGGCATGGGAGCTGGGCTTTTAGTTTCCCACCGTAAGACTTCAATTGAGTCACTTCCCCTGTATGAACCTCAATTACCTTCTCTGTAAAATTGAGGGGGCTGGGTGAGATGGTCTATTTAAGATCCTCTTCGGCTCTAATGATCTGGGACTGAGGCTAATGAAGTGGGGAGACCTTGGGGCTTGTGATCACATAGCCCTTCGGTCTCTGCGGGAGCTCTCACTGCCAGAGCCGGAGGATGAGGATGTGGACAATTGGATTTCGACACTGTTGGCTGGCATTTTGTAATTACTCCTTGGTGCTTGGCGTGGTACCAGACGCTGAACAAAGCGAGCTAAGTGGGCGTGCCCGTTGGCCTCCAGGAGTTTACTAGTTGTGAAGCCAAGAAAACTTCCAAGAGAAAATAGAATTGTCTTTAAAGCTGCATCTTTTAGGGATTTATCTTGGACCGGTATCCAACTTGATGGGAGGCAGAAACCCTGAAGACTTCAAACAAAGATCAGTAATAAATACAGCACTTGGCACATGGCAAGTCCTTACCATACTCCGGATGACTGACTTCTAAAAGCTTCTTCTTCCTAAAATAATCAGGGACCTTTTTATTCTCAAATTCCCAAAAGATCAGAAGTGAAAGTGACCTTGGTCTATCGAGTCTAACCTACTTTGACAGTTAAAGAACTAGCCTCATTTAGGGAAACCATGTTACACATTGTGAATGTTGCTGTAGCTTCACATATTTCATAAAACCATAGATTTTTAGCTCTAGATAGCTGAAAAAAAAAGAGATTGAAGTCTGTCCTCAATATTGGTTGAGAAAGCGGGGTCCCAGAGATGCCAAGAAATCCAGTATATTGCTAGTGAATCTGCTATGGAAGATAATTGTCAATTACGTGAGAAAAGTGACTAACATGACTATATGCTTTAATCTGGTAATCCCACGACTGAGCAAAAGGAGGTTAAAGGCCATGAGATAATGGACACATGCTAAAATAGTCAGTTCCAGTTTCTGTTGTGGTCACAGTCGGAAATAACATGAAAGAACAAACTGTTGCTCTCCAACTCATTGGAGTATTTTTATGAAATTAAAAAAATATCCAATAAAAAAATCTAGAGAAACATTATAAAGTTTTATGAACTGATCCACACCAAAGAAAACTGAGACGATGGAATAATATACATGATGATCACAATTATGGAAGTGAAAGCAATTTTCAATGACATCGGCTTTTGTTAAATGTAGTGATCAATCTTAGATTCAGGAGATTGATGATAAAATACCCTTGCCTCCTTCCAGTAGAAAGACGGGGCTTTAGTGGAATTTGCACGTGCTGTCAGATGTAGGTTTTTTGCTTAACTACCTTTCCGTTCCAAGAACTTTCTCTAAGAGTGGGATTTGGAAAGTTAAGACTAACTTAAATAAAGAGTGCTTAAAAATACAGCATTTAAAAAAGATCAAGTCCTCACCCATGCCCATTTTACAGATGAGGAGACTGAGACAGGCTAAGTGAATTGCCAGGGGATACATAGCTCTCAAGAGACTGGAGAGATGTGAATCCAGGAGCCGGTTCCATGTCTAATCTTCTTTCCACTGCATTGCTTTTTATACTATCTCAACTATTCCGTCATCTCCCCCTAGACCACAGGAATACATGGTTGTCTGGATCATACTTTGGTTGTTACTATTTTTCAGTCATGTCAAACTCTTTGTGATTCTATTGAGGGTTTTCTCGGCAAAGATCTGGGAGCATTTTGCTATTTTCTTCTTCAGCTCATTTTACAGATGAGAGAACTGAGGCAAACGGGGTGAAGCGAAATGATTTGTCCAGGGTCATACTAAGTGTCCGAGGCTGGATTTGAACTCTGACTCATCATACTTACCCCTGCTCTTATTTGATATGTCCTCCCAGAATCCTCCTATGTTAATTTAGTTTCCTAAATTATTAAAGTGCCCTACTGAGAAGAGAGGCTGCCTCTGATAAAGTCGGGAATAAGATTTTGAGCACAAATCAGTCTTAGCTACCACTGCCTTCCCCTCTACTCTGTATGTGTCTTTTATGTACCTATTTAATAGCTAAAAATAGCTAACATTTAGGTAGAGCTGGTGAGCCAGGCACTGTGCCAAGTATTTCACAATTATTATCTTCCTTGATGCTTACAACAGTCTTGCTATTATTATCCTCATTTTACAGATGAGGAAACTGAGGCAAACAGGAGAAATACTTGCCAGGGTCACACAGCTGGTAAGTGTCTAAGTCTAGATTTGAACTCAGGTCCTCCTGATTCCCAGCCTAAAGCTCTTTTCATTGCCCCACCTATTGAACCCAGGTTTTCTATACAAGTTGTTTCCCCTATGAGACTCCTTGAGACCAGGAGTTAAGTTTTTAAAAAATCTTTTTGGGTATCTAGCTCAGAGAAAGTATGTAACCAATTCGGGTTGCTTGATTTGGGGGTAACAGGAGCCAGTGTTTCCGAATAAGCATTTGGGTTTCAGAACTATGGTGCTGGAGGAGCAGTCCGCCTCAAATGACCCTGTTCTGAGCATAATTGTGTGTGTTGTATTGCAGGAGCCACTAGGTGGCTCCACAGGGGATAGAGCTCTAGGTTGACGACCAGGAAGATTCGTTCTCATGAGTTCAGCTCTGGCCTCCGACGCTTCTTAGCTGGGCTGCCCTGCACAGCCTGTCTGCCTCCGTTGTCTCATCCGTAAGATGAGCTGGAGAAGTTTATGGCAAACCCCCGCATTATCCCTGTCAAAAAAACCCTGAATGGGGTCACGAAGAGCTGGATACGACTGGAAACGACTGAACAACAATAAAAAAAAATTGTAGTTTAGAATCTTACTCAGTCGATATCAGCTGATTAAATAAATGGCTGTTTGGCTGGCGGATAGATGAGACCCAGAATGGAGCCGTTGGGTCCGTCCGTCACCCATGTGGAATCCTGATTGGCTGCTCGAGGTGGACTTGCAGGAAGGGCCCTGGGGTGCCACCTGAGCGATGCTTCTAGCATCGCTATTTCTCCTCTGACAAGGTCACCCAGCTCGAGGCCGACTATATTTAGCTGCCCTTGAGGATATCTTTGGCAGGGAGGGCCGAGTTGTTTTTAGGGATTATAAAAGTAAACTTTCGTTCACCTTCAGGCGCGAGCCCCGCCATCTTCTTCCCGTCCCCAGGTTGAACGGAGGTTACCGAAAGTTTTTGCCCTTGGTGTGAAGCAGGGACAGATGGCTGGACTGGGCCCTGGGGTTCTAGCGGAGCAGCTGCCAGTTCCATCAGCGGTTCCTTCTAGACCCAGTCTGATCTAGACGATTCCTCCCCTTAACTGGACTTGGAGTTGTGGCCCAAGTGGGGGAGAGAGACTGCTGGATTTGGAGACACAGGACCAGGGTTCAAACCTTTGATCTGTCATCTGCTACCTGTGTAACCTTATTCATAATAATAGCATAATAATGATAGCCCACATTGGTTTAGCACTTAAGCTGTATTCCAGGCCCTGTGCCGAGTGCTTTACCATTATCATCACCCTTGGTCCTCATAACAATCCAGAGAGGCAGGGGCTAATTTAAAATTCCCACTTTACAGATGAGAAAATTGAGGCAAACAAGTGAAGTCACCCAGCTAGAAAGTGTTCAATTCAGGTCTTCCTGACTCCAGACCTACCTAGCTACTCCTTTAATACATTTGGACCTCAGTGTCCTCAACTATAAAATGGGTAGGTGGGAAACTTGGACTAGATAGCCCCTAAGCTCCCTTAAAGTTCTGGATCTATATTCCTATAAGCCTCTTACCCTCTCTAGGGCCAGTTTCTGCATTGGAAGGGATTAATGCAAGGTAAATTAAGATAGAGCCAATGGTCTCTCAGGCTCTTTCCAACTGTGATTCTTTGATTTTTCTCCCCATATAGTTGTAGAAAAGGTACCGACGTGCATCGGCGGAGGGACTTTCTTCATCTGGGAATTCTCTTTAATCAATGAAATCATGAGCCTGTTCTCTCCTCCCTGTCCCTTACTCAAAAGATAGTGAGACCCCCATTGAGAGAAGTCTCCCGGGGGAAGCTGGCTGTTCTGGGGATACTGAGAAGGGGATTCCAGGCCGTTGAGTTCTGATCGGAGATTTTGTGCTCTCCACCATCACGCTTGAAAGCTGGGGCAGAGAAGAGAAAAGCTCTCCACTTCTTCCCGTGCCTCTTAGCCCAACTTTCAGAGTCCCAGCAGCAGAATACAGAAAGGAGGTTCATTCCTTCCCTTCTCTACTAGGGAGCTGACAAATCTGTCTCTGATTGGGAGCCACTAGGTGGCCCAATAGACAGAGCACCAGCCCTGAAGTCAGGAAGACCTGAGTTCAAATCTGGTCTCAGACACTTAACGCTTCCTGGCTGTGTGACCCTGGGCAAGGCACTTAACCCCAATTGCCTCAGCAAAAAAAAAAAAAAAAAAAAAAAAAAAAAAAAAAAAACCAAAAACAAAAGAAAAATTTACTGGTTGGTTCCTGAAGGGTAGAGGCAATACCCGTCTCTGGTCCCTGGACCCAGTGTCGACCCCGGCCCACTTTGGGCAGGAAGTGATTTAGAAAGAGTTCTTCAGCCCAGTGCCCTGGGCATCTCTCCAATGCTTCATTCTGCACTTATTAAGCACCAACTATGTACCAGACACCAAGGCAGACAGAATGTGAGGTGAAGTGAGGGGAAGCTTCCTCGTGATTAAAGCTGTCCCAAACTGCTCTGGACCAGGGTAGGGAGCGCCCCGTCTCTCGGGCTCTACGCGGCCACTTGTTGAGAATCTGGTCCAGGCTGGGCACGTCTGAGAGTTCTTAGCCTCCGAGGGGCCGTGGCCCCATTTGGCCGGCAGTCTGGGAAAGTTTATGGACCTCTCCTCAGACTGAGGTTCACGAGATTACAACTGAAACCAACTACATTGAATTAAAAATGTCATTTTTCTCATCCAAGTGTGTGGAAATCTCTCATTGGACTCTTGGGAGTTTGGTGGATTTGGGTCCTAGAAGCCCAAAGACCTCCTGGACTGCTGCCCCTGAGACTGGTCACCCTGGAGATTCTGGCATCCTTAGTATGATCTGTCAGTCAGCGAGCATTTATTAAACCCTTACTATATACCAGGCACGTGCTAGGCTCTGGAGGAACAAACAAGGCAGACAAGAGTTCTTGCCTGACCTCAAGGGAGCAGTCCCTTGCTGCTGAGCTTAATTCTACACTAGCTGCAGCCATTTGGGACCAAACTATGAAAGTTTGAAATTTTTTTGTGCTTCTTGGGGACACTGTGGAGTAGAATATAGGATATAGAAAGCTGGGCTTGTTGTCAGGAAGACCAGAATTCAAATCCTGCCTTTGATGACTAGAAGTTGTGTGATCTTAATAAAATCTGAGACTCAGTTTCCTCATCTGTAAAATGGAGAAGATCATGGCAAGGTCCTTTGCATTTATGACGCATGCAAAATGTTTTGCAAACTTGTAGAGAGAAACGTCAACTGCTGTTATTATTATTAATTCTTCGGCTTAACGGTGGCCTGGCTGCCTCCAAAGGTAGCGTCACGTCAGGGATTCGGGCGTCCCCCGGCGCTGAGGAACATGGCGCTTTTGTCGAGGACGCGTGTCGGCCCCCCGAGGGCAGGCGGCTCCCATTCTCCCCCCTGGACCTCCCCGGTTTAGGGTCCCGCCGCGGGGGGAGGCGGGGGCAGGGGGCCCAGAAGCATCCTCGGCGAGAACCCTCCGCCTCCTTCCACCGCCGGGAGCCGGGGAGCTCCCAGACAAGCAGCATCTGTCTGGACACGCGTGTTTACTAACAGAGCCGGTCACAAACAGGGCCTGGGCGCAGCCAGGATCGCGCTGCCGCCTAACAGTTAGTGGTTTGGGAAGAGCCTTTTGGAGACAAGCAGAATATTTACCGTCCCTGGGCCGGGCCAGCCCCTGGCTCTTAGGGTTAATTGAAGGATGGCTGCCGTGGGGGGGGAGATTCAGCCTCAGAGACAACACAAACAAGAAAGCAGCTTTGTGGGGGACGGGGCAGGGGGAGGGAGCACAAAGGAACCTCTGGAAAGAGGCTCCTTCCTGGTCCTCATGCTTGTTAACACTCTTCTAATAAAATGGATGGGTTTGACTGGATCCTTCTCTGTGCCCTTGAGGGTAGGGACGGGCTCCAGTTTTTATCTTTGTGTCCCCTGTGTCTAGGACTGTGCTCGGACCCTTATAAATGTTCCTGGATGGGGGTGAGGAGGTTTCTCCCTCCTTATTGAGGGTGGGAGGTGGGCTTTGGGACTCACTTGCTTGGTTCTTGTATTCTGAATGCTCAGCGCTGTGCCTGGAACGTGTTCCCACTTTTCATGACCGCATTTGGGGTTTTCTTGGCAGAAATACTGGAGTGGTTGGCCATTTCCTTCCCCAGCTCATTTTACAATTTAGGAAACTGAGGCAAACAGAATTAAGTGACTTGCCCAGGGTCACCTAGCAAACAAGGATTTGAACTCATGACTACAGGTCCCGTAGTCTATCACTGTCCTGCCTGGCATAATGTAAAAACTTAAAAAATACTTTTCCCCCATCTTTTCCCTTCTTTTCTCTCTCTTTATCCTACCTGTCTACATATGTTTGCCTGGTTGGCTCTGAGATTGGGGACTGGTCAGATGATCATGGACTTCCAGAGTCGTCATCCAGCCAAAATCCGTGTTAACGAGAATGACCCACAGTCGGGGTCCTTGGCTCGACTGAATGTTAAGCAGAGCTCCCATTTTCATGGACAGTGTTTCTAAAAATATCTGTGAAGGGGCAGCTGGGTGGCGCAGTGGACGGAGCACCAGCCCTGCAGTCAGGAGGACCTGAGTTCAAATCTGACCTCCGACACTTAACACTTCCAGGCTGTGTGTGACCCTGGGCAAGTCACTTAACCCCAATTGCCTCAGCAAAATAAATAAATAAATAAATGAAAATAAAAAATCTGTGGCCACTCCGGAGCCCAGTGAAAGTGTCGGAAGGGAGGTCGGCAAGCTGAATAGCCACGATCTCTCCCAGGGCTGGATTTGGCTCACCCAGACTGGACCTGCCAGCGTCCTTCAGATCAGTTCCCAGCAGTCACCTGTTTTCTCATCACCGATTTCTTTCCTCTGGGAGGCAGAATTCAGTAAAACGTGTTTTTCCATCATTAGTGATCGGGATTTGGCCTGAGACGGCTAATAGCCGCTCTAGGTTTCTGAGATGAGGGCTCTTTGGGTAACCTCTGCAGGGAGAGGCCGGAGGCAGGGAGGCTGAGGAAAGTGGTTGTTATTGTAATCCAGTGGCAGCTGGTAAAAGTCTCAAACAGGGTGGGGCTATATGGGAACGAGGGAGAAGATGCCGAATCCCAGGGGAAAGCTGGTCAGGGGATACTGTGATGGGGACTGGGGCCACGTGGGGCTAGGAGGAAGAGTGAGCCGAGGACCACGAGGAGGTGGCAGTGCCGCTGATGGGAAGGTGGCGGAGGACCAGAATCCCTTGGGTTGGGGCAAGTATCAGGGATCCCCAAGGAAGGTTCTGGGAGATCCGAAACTAGAAGGTGGGAAAAGGAGAGAGCGGTGGTTTATATAAAAATGGTTAAAACTTTGTGCGTGGGGAAACAGATTTAGCGCAGGAAGAGATTTCAGGATCAGATCAACAAGCATTTATTTAGCACCTACTAAATTCTAAGTTCTGTGCTGAGCAAGGCAACCATTTCCTCCTCCCCTAAAAAAAATCAACAAAAACCCCAATCCCACAATCCTTTTTATTTTTACAGATGATAGAAATGAGAGTCAGGAAAGTGAAATCACTTAGGAGCATAGCGGGAGAGCTGCTCCATACAGATCTTCCCGAGTTTCTCCGAAACAGTCCCCTTGTACCATTTCCTTCAGCACAAGAGCATTCTATTGCATTCGCACTGGGGATAAGTGAATTACTCCTTCAATTAAGAGGAAACCCTAACAGCTCCTTCTCCCCAAATTCCAAGAAGCACGGGGTGTCCGAAGCAAGACAAGCCCCTCATTTTTTATCGTTTTTGACATCACATGTTACTTTTATTATTGTTATTGTTGTTTTCTTTGTTTTTATCCTGCATTATTCTTTTTTTATTAAAGCTTTTTATTTTCAGAACATAAGCACAGATAATTTTTTTAATAACCTTTACAAAATCCTGTGTTCCAAATCCCCTCCCTTCACCTGCCCCCTCCCCTAGATGGCAAGTAGTCCAATACACCCCCCAGTTTTTAGAAGGGGAAGTGGCTGCAGAGGGCAAATGACTTTTCCACAGCGACACAGCCAGTGGGTGGAAGAGAATGAGGGGGTTGGACCATGTGTCTCTCAGTTAAATCCTAGGAGTAGATGCCTGATTGTGAGCCGCCTTTGCCCTTTACTAGCTGAGTTATATTGGACCAGACTTCAAGCCTCAGTTTCTTAATTTTTAAAATGAGAGGGTTTGACCTTTCTCGGTCTACATCTGTGAGCCTCACACCATGGAGAGGGAGTCTGCGCTGACTCGTGAAGTCTCCACAAGGGCTGGAGCCCAGATCTCCTGGGTTTCCTCCATTACTCCATCCCCACTGGCCACTGGGGTCGGTCTGAGGGTAACAGAGGGATGCGGTGGCCCTTCTGCTTCGGAAATCCTGCCGGAGCCCGGGGTCACTGGCTGAGCCCGGCCAGACGCAGGCAGGAGTGTGGCCCCACCTCCGGCCAGAGCTGACCGCTGCGCGGTGACCCCAGCGGGTCAGAGGCCGTGAGCTCGGAGCGCCTGGTTTCTGTGCCAAGAAGGGGACGGAGGCCCCAGTGACGCAATGCAGCTATTGATGGATCCATGTCGACAGCCTAGGAGTGACCCCCAGGGCAGGGACGAGGCGAGTGGGCGTCCTTGGCACGGTCACGGGCGGCGGCGGGCAGGCTCGGCCCCTCGCCAGCTGGATTCTGGGGAATATTCCACACCCAGTGAAAGCTCCTCCTTGAAGAGCATCCTCTGGGCCCGGTTCTCACACGGCTCCTTCATATCCTCATCCACTCGTGGGGGGGCACCCCGACCCCCCGGACAGACTTTGCCATCACGGTCACAGAATGCAGAGGGAGACCGGCCCTGTGTGGGCTTGGTGGACCCCGGCTCCAGCCCTCCCACTGTGAGATTTGTATGAGTGACAAAGGCAGAATTAGAACCCGCGACTTCTGATCTCAAATCCACCATCTTCCCAGAATCCTCCCTGCACTCTTTCTGCAGATCAGAAACCTAGACTTCTCAGAGGTCACTGAGTCCAAGCCCCCAAACAGGGACGGAAACTGGGGACCTGGAGTGATTTGCCCAGTGCCACGGAGTTAATGATTCAGGAGTGGGATTCGAAGCCAGTTCCCAAGTCCAACCTAGCGGCCTCTTGCTCTGAAATACGACACACTCGGAAGTTGTGTCCTTGGGTTTTCCGGGGTTCTCGGTGCTGAACGGGTCTCAGAAACCCTCGGGAGGCAGGGAGGGGAAGAGGACGGGGGCAGCATGAATCCTGGGTTCGGATCCTGCTTCTGCTGCGCCAGTGGGGGGGGGGGGGCCTCCCACTGGCCTCCGGGCGATTCTCTAAGGCTCTCGGGTAGAAAAGCCTTGCTCACTCACACTGGGGAGGCGTTGCCCTCACTAGGGACAGCACTGAATGGGATCGTTCTCTGTTTCGGGTGGGAAGGGGCCAGAACGGCTGCCAGAGGCTGCACTTGCGGTGTCTTGCCTAGTGACCCGGGCACAGAGTAGGGCGGCAGCTCTGGGACCCATGTGGCTGGGGCTGTTCCTTATGCGCCCCAACTGCAGTCTGCGGGGCTGGCAGGGAAGCCCCCTCCCCAGCAGAAGGGAGAGTCCTGCACTTTATCCCATTCCCTCCTGTCCAGATTTCTGTCCTGACCCTGGAGGCTATGACTGACCCGTTTAACCTAGTGCTTCGCTCACTGACTTGCGGAATATACCCATGGGGTCTGCGGATCACTCAGCGGGGCACTTGAGGCGGGATCTGGGGGAAGCTTGATCGCTACCGTCTACACGGGTCTGAATCAGTGGGGATGAATGGAGGGGTTTCCTTTTGGGCTCAGAAATCGAATTTCCGAAGATCTGGGAGTCTGAGTGTGTCGCAGCCTTGGGACGAGTCAGCGGGGTGACCCGGGGGCAGGAGGGAGAACTTGGGGCACACCTCTTGCAGGAGCGAGGGGAGGAGAGTCCCCCTGGGCCTGCCCTGGCCAGACTGGGGATCGGGCCCGGGCACCGAAGAGTGCCGGGGGCAGGCGTGAGGATGGCAAGGAGCCCTGGGCTCCCCTCCTTGGAGGGCTTGTTGAGAAGCGAAACCTAGGAGCGATGGGGGATGTCAGGGAGAACCTTCCCAATGACTGGAGAACCCAGAAGTAAGGGGGGAGAATCTCCTGGGGGGGTTGGGTGGTGCCGTAGCATAGAGCGCCGGGGCTGGAGTCAGGAAGGCGAGGGTTCGAGTCCAGCCTCGGGCACTTCCCAGCTGTGTGACCCTGAGCAAATCCCTTCCCCCTGTCTGCCTCAGTTTCCTCATCTGTCAGATGAGCTGGAGAAAGAAATGACAAATCCCTCGGTATCTTTGCCAAGAAAACCGCAAGTGGGTCCCAAAGTCGGACACGGCTGAAAGTGACCGAAGCTTCTCTTTGGAGGTTGTCAGGCAGAAGTGGGATGAAGACTATGGGGAATAAGGGGAGAGCTTAGACTGGACAGGAAGCCCGAGTCCGAACCGGGAGATCTGGCTTCCACTGGGGAAGTGTGAGAAGGCCTTGGTCCAGAGCAGGCCCCGAAAGCCGGAGAGTGTGGCCCGAAGGAAGGCGGCCATTCAAGTCAAACCTCGGGGGAGAGACTTTGGAGGAGACTCGTCCTTGGTCCTCCACTGCTGGCTGCCAAACAGTCCCCTGGTTTTCTTCCCTTAAGGTTGTGAGAATAAAAGGAAGTAATTCCAATTCAGCCCGCTTCGAGAGGCCGTTTGGGGGACGGGGGGAGAGCCGAGTGCCCGGGCTGGCTTGGGCACCACCTCGGTGCATCCCCCCGGCAACTGCCAGCCTTCCTCTGGGCTGCGGAATGAGGAGGAGAAGGGAGGCTGGACTGAGAGTTCTGCCCCTTTTAGCTCCGGCATTCTGGGAGAAGGCGCAGGCCAGATTGCATAATGGGCCTTTTTTCTATCTCCCTGCCCCCCCCCCCAATACCATTAGCTAGAGCTGCAACCCTGAAGCAGATCCTTAAGTCAACTTAAAAAAAAAAAAAAAAAAAACAGATTCAGATGCCAGTGACCTGGGGGGTGGGGTTGGGAGGAAAAGAGAGAGGGGAGAGAGAGACAGAGACAGACAAAGTGACAGAGAGAAAGAGACAGAAAGAGAGATGATAGAAATGAGAGAGAGAGAGAGAGAGAGAGAGAGAGAGAGAGAGAGAGAGAGAGAGAGAGATGAGAGAGGGGACGAGAGAGACAGAGACAGACAAAGTGACAGAGACAGAAGGAGAGATGATAGAAATGAGAGAGAGAGAGACAGAGAGAGATGAGAGAGGGGAAGAAGAGATAGAGAACTGACTCATGACATCCCCAATGGTGGCCGTTGCACAAAGAAACCGGGGGCCTCTGGACCGCTACCTCTTGGGGCTCCTGACTGGCTTTACCAGGGAACACTTAGCCCCCCTTCCAGAAGCAGCAGGGGCCTCGAGTTCATTCCATGAACCCCCCATCCCAGACCACTGAGCTGTTTGCCTTTTGAGTCCAGTGTCTTGGGCTGTTTCTGCCCTCCCACTCTTCGGGGAGGCAGCCGACGGGCCCTCCGCAGGCACCTGGAACGCTCTCAGAAGCCCCCTGCATGGGCGAGGGTCACTGGGTAAGGCGATCCGGCTCTCGGGGCCGTCCACCTCCAGGGCCGGCGACCTGCCAAGCAGGCGCCGCGTCTCCTCGCTGCCTCTTCCTGCTGTGTCTCTCTTGGACGACTAGGATAGAATGAAGAAAAATAAAAGGAAAGAACTAAAAATACAAACTGCCCACAAACAGATACGGCATGTGCTCTCGGAGAGGGGCCCTGCTGGGCCTGGCTCGCTCCCACTGCCTTTGAATCGGTGACCTGGCTGTAGAAACGAGGGTGGAAACAGTGAGCTGGGTTTGGCTTGTGCTGTTAGAAATGCACAGAAAGTAAGGATGCTGGGTCCGGCAGTGGGGGGCACGTCTCGGGGAGGCGTGCCCGGGGCTGGCTAAAGTCTGCACCCCCCGGGGAACCCCCACCCATCGGGGTCTCCAACAGGGCTGGGAAACGGCAACCTTCCCTTATAAACCGTGTATAGGAAGCCCTGAATCCTGCCGCAATCAGTGATGCTTCCAAGCCCAGCGTACTCTGCCCCTCCCGGTAGTAATAGTTACAATAATAGTGATGCTCTCGCCCGCTCACCTTTACTCAGGGCTTACCATGTGCCGGGCTTTATAATCATTACCTCAGCTTATCCTCGTAGCAGCCCTGGGAGGGAGATGCTGTTATCATGCCCATTTTTCCAAGAGGGAAACTGAGGCTGAGTAAAGCTGCTTGCTCAGGGTCCCACAGCTGAACTCCATCTTCAGCACTCCATCCTTCCTGCCCGGATATGGGGCCGGACTCCCTTTCTTGGGACCTGATCCTTTTAAAACTCCTCATCCACTATCCCGGCTAGGGCCGGACTCAGCCAGGAAGACGAGTTCAAATACTGCCTCTCATTGGCTGTACGACCCGGGATAAGCCATTCTCGGCCGATTCCCCAGGACTCCGAGGGCTTTGTGTTTCCTTTAAAGGTCATTCCAAATTTCTGAGCTTATCTGAGTGTTCTTCATATGGTCCATAACCACAGGAGCCTAGAACTTTTATCTTCGCTATTTGTTTGTCTTCTGATTCCTCCACCCCCCCTTTGACCACTCAGCCTCAGCTGAGTCTCCTTTTCATGCGCATCTCCTTCCAGTGGTCTCCCCGAGACAGCACTTAAAAGGGTTCTGGGGGCTCTGGAACCAAGCTTCCTGTTTAGACCGAATATGATTGAGTGGAAGGGGAACCAGATTGGTTGTCTGTGAATCTGGATTCAAAACCTTCGTGATCCCGAGTTAATCACTGAATGGTTCTGGGTGTTTGTTTTCTCATCTGTAAAATGGGAGGTGTTGGAGCAATCCCACCGGGGGCCCTTTCCAGTTTTAAATCCGACCCAGCTCCTTGTTTATGGAATCGATTGGACTGGATTTTGGTGTTTCCTGGACTCCGGAATCCTGGTGATTCTGTGGTTGCAGCAGGCTATTCCAGGAGAGCTTTTCAGAGCCTCAGACCCCAGCCTGGCCTTCGGCCTGTGGTGCAGTGGGAAGGGCACCGGCCTGTGGAGTCAGGCTTCCAGTCCCAGTCAGGCCGTTTGCTTTCTGAGGGATTGTGGACAAATAGGTTCTTCTTTTATAAAATAATTCGGGTCTGAGCCAGCTCTGAACCAATGAACAGAGTCACAGCCCCGGCTTGGTGGGCGTCTCCAGTGGACGGGCTTTGGCCTCTACCCTCCCTCCGTCTGCCTTAATGGCACCGGCCTCCGGGTGTCCCATGAGCGAGACTTTTCTCTGGCTGGCCGTTCCCACTCCCGAATCCCTCTTCTTCCTTAATTCTGCCTACTGACGTCCCTGGCTTCCCTTAAATCCGGATGGAAATCCTTCCTTTGGGAGGCCTTTCCCAGCGCCTTCCCTCTCGTTATTTCCTATTCCTCCTGCACATAGCTTGCTCTGTATATATCTCCTCCAGGAGACGGCCTTTTACCTCTTTTCGTATCCCTCATTGAGCGCATTCCTGTCCCACAGTAAGTGCTTAATAAAAGTTTACCGATTGATTGACTGATGGGACCATATCACTAGAGCCAGGAAGCCATCTTTCCTAACTCCCCAATTTCCAGATGAAGAAACTGATGTCCAGAGAGGTTGAGTTATGTCCTGGGTCACATGGATCATCCCATCGAGGGGGGGATTTGAACAGAGACCCCCAGGGCTCAGAGCCACTACTCTATCCCTTGTCCCCCACTACTTCCTAAACCAAGGCCCCCCATCTACAATTCGACATCATTTTCTCTCTTAGTCTGAGTCAGTGGGATTCATGATTTCATCCTGAATACGGTATTTATACGTGACCTTTTGAGTGAGCAAGAAAGATTTTTTTTTTCTGCCATTATAAGCCGACAGTGACTCCCTAGAAAAATGCTGTAATGTCTAAGACGTTGTAGAGGGCGGTTCTGGAAACCTCTTGCTCCAGAGAAGCCCCAGTTCATTGTACTTTGTGCCGGATTCTCCCTGCCTACCATGGGCCCTTCCTTGAATGGACCCGTGCTGGGTCAGGGGATCGAGCTGGGTCAGGGATCGAGCTAGGACCTTCCCCCCACCCCACCCCCACTCCAGAGAGTCTCACAGAGCCGTTAGAAGGAAGCATCCTGGGCAGGGGATGCCTTGTAATCCAGCCCTGTTCCTTATCTGATAGGTGAGGAAAGGGGATCATGGGGGAATAGTGACTGCTTGGAGGCGCCAGGTGTCGGGAGACAGGATTGGAAGCCAGCTTTTGGGTGCTCGGTTTTGTACTGCATTGCCCTCTGGAGTGAGTTTACAGTGGAAGAAAATCCTAATTCAGAACTGTGGAGCTGTCCCATGGCCATGACGGTTCCTGTAGCCGGGGGATCGGGCCTGGAGTCAGGAATACCTGAGTTCAAATGTAGCCTCAGATACTTACTAGCCATGGGACCCGGCAAGTCACTTCCCCTTGTGTGCCTCAGTGAACCTGTTGGTCGAAGTAGCTGGAGGAGGAAAGGGCAGATCACTCTAGCGCCTTTGCTAAGAAAACCCCAAGTGGGGTCACAGAGTCAGAACCACGGAAGTGACCGAGCAGTGACCAAGCGGCGCAGAAAGCCCGGCTTAAAGACTCTGAAGGGTTGAACGTTTAATTTTTAATATCTCAGTGGGACGGTAGTAAAGTAGATGAAGCTGGGAGAGGGGACGCCTCTGAACTGGGGCAGAGCTCCCAACACCTTCCCTAGATCTGGCCCCGAGCAATGGCGGCCCCTCGTTGCACGTTAACATCTGACGCGGGGATTGTGTCCCCACTTTCAATCCTGCCTTTTGCCACAGAGAAATCATTCTTCCTTTCTGGAGTTCACTTCCATCTTCTATTAAAAGAGAGAGAGAGAGAAAGAGAGAGAGAGAGAGAGAGAGAGAGAGAGAGAGAGAGAGAGAGAGAGAGAGAGAGAGAGAGAGGGAGAGACAGAGAGAGAGAGAGACAGAGAGAGAGAGACAGAGAGAGAGAGAGACAGAGACAGAGAGAGAGAGAGACAGAGAGACAGAGACAGAGAGAGAGAGAGAGAGAGAGAGAGAGACGGAGACAGAGAGAGAGAGAGACAGAGAGAGAGAGAGACAGAGAGAGAGAGACGGAGACAGAGAGAGAGAGAGAGACAGAGAGAGAGAGAGAGACGGAGACAGAGGGGGCGGGGGAGACAGAGAAAGGGGGGGGAGGGAGGGGAAGAGAGGAGAGAGCATGCGCACTGGGTTAGAACGCTAGGGATACAAGAGGCAAAAGTCGTCCCTGCCCTCCAGGACCTTACAAGTGGAGACAACGTACAACAAATCTACACTGAGCAAGCCCTATTCAGGACAAATAGGAAATAATTAACAGAGGGAAGAAACTAACAGGAAGAGAGATTAAGGAGGACTTCCTATGAGAGGTGGGGTTTTAGTTGGGACATAAAGGAAGCCAGAGAGATCCACAGGCGGAGGGGAGGAGGGAGACCCTTCCAGTTGGGGGTCGGGGAGGGCACAGACAGAGAAAATGCCCGGAGAAACCAGGTGGGGTGTTTTGTCCTTGGAACTACCAGAAGGAGGGGAGTAAGGTGTAAGGAGGGGGCCAGCTTACATGGGGCTTTGAATGCCAGCAGAACATTTCACACTGGAGGCAATAGGGAGCCACTGAAGTTTATGGATTCAAGGGGTGATGTAGTCAGATTTGCATCAGATCTGCACTTTAGGAAAGTCACTAACGTGACTGATGGAGTGAGACCCGAGACGGGCAGAGCCACTAGCAAGCTGCTGTATTTACATGTATATAATACTGTACCATAGATATATGTCCACGCATGAGGTGACGAGGGTCTGCCCCAGAGAGGGGAAGGAGGGATGCAAAGGTGAAATCGCCAGTCTCGGATACCACTGGCTTGGACACGGGAACTGAGAGATGGAGAGGGATCCGGGAGGACTCCAAGGTTGCGAGCCTGGGGAACGGGAGGAGGGTTGCCCTCTGCAGTAAAAAGGGGAAATGACGAGTTCTCTTTTGGCTATATTGGATGTAAGATGTGGACATTTAGTGTAGGGCAGCTAGGGGGCCCAGGGGATAGGGCACCGGCCCTGGAGCCTGTCTGAAAGGCAGATAGAGATGCGAGATCGGAAGTCACCAGAAAGTCCGAGGGCAGGAAATAGTCATTTGAGAGGCATTAGCGAGGTAACTAACTCCATGGGAGCTCATGAGATCATCACATAATATATATGAGAAAGGGGGGGGTATTTATGGTAAGAGGGCTTGATAGGGAGACTGATCAAAGGAGAGAAGGAGCAGTCAGAGAGGTAGGAGGGGAACCAAGGGGGAGGAGAGACAGGAGGGAGGACGAGAAGAGTGACTGAGTGGGAAGTCAAGGTGAACGAGGCTAGAGAAAAGAACTTGGCAATTCAGAGATTGGTACCCGGAGAGCTCGGAGGAATAAGTTTGGAGCCCAGAATGTAAAGAGTTAAGCAGAGAATGGCCGGGGAGAATGCCGAGGCTCCTAGTGGGGATGAGACCCTGCCGAAGACTCCCAGGAGTCTCTTCTCCACTCCTGCTCTCCCTTCTCTTAACTGACCCCGCAAGCCCATCCTTTGCTGGCCTCCCGGGGGAGGGCCCGGCCCGGGTCAGGTGTGGGACGATTCCTTCGGTTAGGTTTATAACTTTTGGCAAAGGACCCCGCCCATCAGCGCTCTGGCAATCATTGACCCAAGACAACCCTCGGCTCAGAAAGTCCACAGGTGTCAGTTCCGCGGGTCCAGATCTCTTAGAGACGGACTCCGAATAAGCTTCAGCGACACTGGGTGGCCCCCACAAGTTGGTTCACTCTGTGGTTCTTTACTGTAAAATGGGCCTCAAAATCACATTACATTTACTTTGTACCTATTCTCCACATGTTATTTCCTCTGATGTAATATAAACTCCTCCAGGGCAGGGATTGTCTTTGTATCCTCAGCTCTTAGCACAGAGCCTGGCACATAGTAGGTGATTAATAAATGCTTGTTGACTGATCGGTGTCAAATCCCTCCTTTTCCCAACTAAAATATAAGCTCTGAGAGGGCAGGGACTGGTGTTTAATAGAGGGCTTAATTTTCCATTCCATTCTATTTCACAATAGAATGGAAACCTTTTGAGGGCAGGGACTTTTCATTTTTGTCTTTGAGAGGTGCTTTTTAAAAATTAATCTCAAAGCCTTTTTATTCAAACTCTTCCTGGCTAGAAAAACAAGCTATGACGCAGAATCTGCCCGTGCTCTAATAACGTATTCCCCTGTCATTATGTCCTCCCTGCCTCTAACTGGGCATGGCGCAGCCAGGGCCTTCTTGCCTCCCAGCAGACCTTTTTAAGTTTTCCATGTCCTAGATGTCCCTGGCTTATCTAAAAGAACCAAGATACACACAGAAACGCCCTATGGTCAAGCTGAGTCATTGTTTTATGGGAGTGGGGCTGGGAGAGCAGGCAGTAAAGTAATCCTGGGAGGACAGCCTCGCTCCTGATGCTGACAAGCAGGGGGAACGCAGGCCCCCCTTCTCCTAGAAGCTCCCTGGGAGTCAAGGACCCCAAACCTCTTTAAAAGAATGAAGAGTACCGAGGGCCTGGGGAGCTCATTTTTTAAAATTTAATTTTTAAAATAAACAAGCTTTTATTTCCTCTCTCCCACTCACCACCAGTAAAAAAGAAAAATCCTGGTAATAAACATAGTCAAAGCAAAACAAATTCCTGTATTAGCTCTCTAAAAAAAAAAAAAAAAAGTCTCTTCACCCCGAGTTCTGCCCCTTTATGGTTTCAGCATCAACTTTTGTACCGAGGCACCTCGGCCTCCCACTGCCAGGGGTCACCCTGCCCAAGTCACATGCGCCCCGAGACCAGGAGTCGCAGCACCTGGGGAGAGTGGGGCTGGGGGGGTTAATCTCGTCCTTGTGGGCTTCTGAGCCCATCCTGGGAATTGTTTCTCTTGGAACAAGAGCAGCTCGATCATTTTATTGGACACTTTCTTGGGGGAGGGCTAAGAAAGCGCCCGGAAAGGGGCCCCCGGGGATGGGCCACAGCTCGTCGCAGAGACCGGACTCGTTCTCATTATGTAACCAGAGAGGCTCAGCCCATTTTTTCCCTTTGTTGCTTCTCTGGCCTTGATTATTTCTGTACTGATTCCGCAAGTTAATGAGCCCCTCTGAGTAAAGAAAATGGCTCAGAACATGGGCCGGGAGGCCGAGGCGACCCACTTTTCAGTACTGGAACCAGGAGGAAGAGTTTGATGGGAATTCAGAGGTCGGGGTCTCTCAATGTGACGCCCTTTGGGTAGAGATAAGGGGGGGGGGTCCTCAGGCTCGGCAATCCGGAGACTCATGGATCACAGCTCAGACCTGGGACAGACCCCAGAGCCATTTAGTCCGACTCTTCCATTTCCTAGATGAGGAAACTGACGCCCACAGAGGCCGGGTCCTTTATGGGTTGGACCAGAGATCTGGAGCTGGGGCCCCAAAGGCCATTCAGTCCAGTCCTTCCTTCCACTTCTTTTTCTTTTGTCAGGCAATTGGGGTTAAATGACTTACCCAGGATCACACGGCTAGTAAGTGTCTGAGGGTCCTCCTACGCCTCCCACTGTCTCCCCTTCTTCCATATCATATGAGGAAACGGGCTGGGGAGAGGTCAGAGCAGCAGTTTTCCAGTGTCTGTCCTGGGCACTTTGGTGGGTACCGGGGACACAGGTGAATAGGCAGCTCTCGAGGGGCCTCCCATGGGCTGTGGGGGCGGGGAGGCCCATGGGACATCACGCATGGGCCGGTCACCAGTTTGCAGGCAATTCTGATACTCCTGTCGTTGGGTTGGCCCAGGAGGCAGGCGCCCATCTGCTGGGCATCGGAAATGCCCCAAAGGAGGCTCTTCGGGCAGCTGGGCTGGGGTGGAATGGACAGAGCCCAGGCCTCCGAGTCAGAAAGGCTCGAGCTCGAGAGCCAATTCTGACCGATCCTGGCTGTGGGAGCTTGGGTGAGACCCTTCTTCCCCAGGAATCTCTGCGAGGCCAGCTGAGTGGGAGGTGGCAATGGGCATTACTGGAGGGCATTTCTTCCCCTGGAAGTTCCTACCAGTGCAATCCAGGTTCGGCATCTGCCCTTAGTTAGCTGGGCTCTCCCTGGAGAGCTGCCCTTTTCATCCAAGACATGGACTGTTCTTTGATCACCAGTAGCCAAGAATGCATTGCACTGGTAACTCTATATTCATTAGAGAAAGGAAACTCCTGGGTCTGGAGGGACGTGAGGGAGGAAATGAGCATTTATATGGCCCTTACTATGTGTCAGACGATGGGGTAAGTGCTTCACAATTATTCTCTCACCTGATGATACAACAGCGGGAAGGAGGTGCTATTATTGTAATTATTCCCATTTTACAGGGGGGACAACTGAAGCACACAGCCGAGTGTCTGAAGCTGGATTTGAATTCAGGGCTTCCTGATTCCAGACTCAGATCTCTATCCACCATTCTACCAGGGGGGCAGTGGGGAAGATCATTTTGTGTTAAAAAGCAAAACTAAGTCTACCCAAAAAAGGGAGGTAATGGTATATTGGTTATTAGAAACCAAATGTAATGGATATGTGTGTATATATGTGATTTTTTTTTTTTTTTTTTTGGCGACAGGTACAAGAGCTTAGTGACTGGGACGCGGGCCAGAGGGGTGATTGCCGTGCTCTGGATCCTCGCTTTCGGCATTGGCCTGACCCCCCTCATGGGATGGAACAACAAGGCCGACGCCCTCACCCACAACTGCACCAACGGAACCGGGGACGACAAGTGCTGCTCTGTGAAATGTCTCTTTGAGAACGTGGTCACCATGCCTTACATGGTCTACTTTAACTTCTTCGGCTGCGTCCTGCCCCCGCTGCTCATCATGCTGGCCATCTACATCAAGATCTTCCTGGTGGCCTGCCACCAGCTGCGGCGCATGGAGCTCATGGACCACTCGCGGACCACGCTGCAGCGGGAGATCCACGCGGCCAAGTCCCTGGCCATGATTGTGGGCATCTTCGCCCTGTGCTGGCTGCCCGTGCACGCCACCAACTGCCTCACCCTCTTCAATAAAGACTTTGCCAAGACCAAGCCCAAGGAGCTGATGCACACGGTCATCCTGCTGTCGCACGCCAACTCCGTCGTCAACCCCATCATCTACGCCTACCGCATACGGGACTTCCGCTGCACGTTCCGCAAGCTCATCTCGAGGTACGTCCTCTGTCAGACGGATGACCTCCCCAAGAGCGGCAACGGACAGTCGGGGATGACGCAGACCCTGGACGCGGACGTATGACCCTGCGTGACCCAGGACCGGCACGGCGGCGAGCGCCTGGTCTTCCTCCGAATCTGAACGGACGACGGTCCGCGAGGGCCGACAAATGGAAACGGACCTTTGTGGTACCCGGTCCCGCCGCCGGTCCCACGTGGACTGGACGACGAGGCCGGGGGTTCCCGGGGGAGCTCTCGGCCGAGGCCGCCCCACGGCTGCTGACGTGCTGAGTGCTCCTCTCCAATGGGAAAGGATTCCAGCCGCTGTCACTGTGAATTCCCCCGCTCAGCAGGGACGTTTCCCTGAGGTGATGGGACAACCTGACAAAGAGGTTGGCTCTTCCGACACACGGGAAACTGCTCCCCCTGGAAGTGGCCAGAACAACACTACATCGGGGCCTGGGGATGGCCGGGCTCGGGAGGGAAGCTTGTTCAAGCTCGCCACCTAGTGATTCCACACTGGAGAGTGGGTCTCCTCCCTCCTCTCAGAAGGGCTGCCGGGGCCAACAGCAGTGGAGGAGCCGTCCTGCCGGCTTTCCTTTTTCTGGGGTGCCGGGGGGGAAAAGAGGGGGAAGGGTTGCCCACTTGGCCTCGGAGGGGAAGAGGAAGCTTCAGCAGCTGCTCTCTGCTTCTGGTCCTCCCCGCCCTGTGCAGCGAGCCTACCCAAGCATGGGGCAAAGAAATGGCTGAGCTCAGACTGTGAGATTTTCACCTCATTTGCAGTGTATGTGTCCAGATGTAGTATTAGCTCAAAGCTGAAAATAATTTAAGTGAATTAAAAATAAAGCTTTTTTTTATATAAAAAATTTAATGTAGCAAACCACATCCAGAATTGGCTCTTTCTCACGTTCCTGGGGAGGGAAAACACTGTCATGGGAGGGAACTTAACCGGTGGGATGTCGTCCAAGTTCTCCTTCCCTCGGGATTAGGTCTGAAATCATCCATTTGTCAAACTGGAAAAATAGACAGCAGCCGAGGCTTTCACACCCCCTTACAGTTGCTCGATAGGCGGTGCCACTGGCTGGGTGTCTTCCTACCCATGGCAGGAAGACCTGGGCCTCTGGGCCCACAGTGGGCATTTCCCACCCAACCTCTTACTTCTTTCAAAGCCTGGCTGAGATACTACCTTTACTAGGGCTCTCCCTCACCTGAGGGAGACTCGGATCTCCTGGGATTCTTATAGCACCTTATCTAACCCCTCCCCTCACCATCCCCTTACCATTTCTTTGTTTTTTTTGTTTTTGTTTTGTTTGGAGACCAGTAGCTGAGGCAGTGGAGGGCACCATGGAAGGGATCAGACTTGGGATTTCAGAGGTGTAAGGATCTCCCAATGTTTCAAGAACCATCCCCCTCCCTTAAATGCAGATCGCTTCGGAAACAAGGGCCCCTTTCCTGAGGCCCTCATGGGTAAATACCTTGCCCGGGGTCACAGAGCCAGGATGTGGGTGCAAATCCACTGCTGCCTTCCAGTTACTTGGGTTTAAAATATCTTTTAAAATTTAATGTGCAAAAGGAAAACCAATCCCGCTCGGGGCTTCCTGATGCCGACCAAGTGCTGCTCCTGGGAGCAGGGGCCGTGTCCTATCTCTCTTGGTAGCCCCGGCCCCAGGCGTACAGTCCTCACCCAGAGTTTGCTGAATGAAAGAATGACCCCTTCTCGTCATGCCCTCAAGTCCCTTTGCTTCTGGGTGATTCCCAAGGTATCGGCCATGTTCCCACTGGACTTACCTTTCCCGGGGGAGCCCTCCCCCCAACTGCTAATAAAAAAAGTTAATCTCACTAGGTCAACCCAATGGTTCCGTGGGACAGGCAGCCCGAGAACTATTATCCCATTTTTCTGGAGGTCTGGAAAGCCCAGCAGCAAAGGCCGTGCAGGTTTTCAGATTCCAAACCCGTAAAGACTTCTCCCCTGTCCTTTGGACAAAGACATGTGACTCTGAAAGAAAGAACCTTCCTCCCCTCTTATCCCACTGCTTCTGCTAATCTGGACATTGTTGTTCTCGTTTAGTCGTGTCCGGTTCTTTGTGACCCCATCTGGGATTTTCTCGGTTGGCCATTGCCTTCTCCACGTCATTTGACACATAAGGAAACTGAGGCAAACAGGTTTAAGGGAGTTACCCGGGGGTCCCACAGCTAGTATATGTCGGAGCTGAATTTGAACCTGGGTCTTCCCGGCTCAACGCCCAGTGCTCCATCTGCTGCCCTGACTCGCTGCCCCCAATCTGAACACTTCACAATGCCAACTAATAAGATTTTTCCCCCTTAAAAAAAGATCAGCTATTACAATCAACTCTGCAGAAGAATCCGGCTGCCTCGCTGGCATCCTGGCTGTAGGGGAGGGCCTTGTGCTTTTCTGGCTGCCTTGGCCAGAAGAGAAATTGCCATTCTCCTTGGAAGGAGACAACACAGGGTTAAATGAGAAAGCACGAGCCTCACAACAGGGCTTGGCATACAATAAACGTTTAATAAATGCTCACTTAGTCCTTCAGTCCAGCCTCTCTACTTCAGGTCGCAGACGCTAGGCCTGGTCTGGGTCTTCCTCTGCCAGCAGGAGGCCCGCCAGCTGCCTGTTAGAACCGCTCAGCTCCTGGCACAGCCCCAGGGCCAGGCTGAGGTAGGTGGCCAGGAGATGTTTGCACTGCAAGACACAAGACATGAGTCGGTGAGAAGCAGCTTGGGAGGAGGGAGCGCGTCACCTGTCCCGGAGCCAGAGAAACGGGGTTCACTCCTGCCTCCGAAGAGAGGCCTCGGGACCCTACAAAGTCAAACCGTTAGCCTGCCCGTGATGCTCCCGGCAGCTCACCAGGACAGCAGTCCCTGACATCACATCTGTTTTTATAACGGGAAAAGGGGTTTAATTTCCAAGATGATGTATGGGTTCTATGGAGCCATTAGAGCATGTGCCCATGACCCCTGGACCCCCTCTCTGCTGGGGGGAACAGGACACAGTCCCTCGGCACAAGGGGTCAGGAGCTAAGCTGCCTGAGGCTTCGGGAGGTACCGACACCTTGCTAATCATCCTGGGGAAATCGGCCATGGAGCTCTGGCCCTCCAAGTGTTCAGAGCCCCCGGGCTTTTGGCATCAGCCGGCTTCTCCTGCCAGTGCCAGGCTGGGACGGGCAGAGGGAGGGCGGGCACCCTCCTCAGACGGGTGGAGAGCTGAAACCGAAGCCATCACCTCGGGGCTCCCATTTACAGGGATGTGGTCCCAGGCTGACGCCCATGGTACAGGCCCGGAGCTGTCCAAGGTCGGCCTTCTCTTCTGGGCCCCGCTGGGCGGCTAGGGAGCTGTGGGCCGCCCTTGGGAAGGGCCCTCTGAAAGAGCTGAGGAAATGCCCCGCTGCAGTTGGAGCAGTCAGAGCAAATTAAGTTTTTTCCCATCCAAGTTCATAGAAGTTCAGATAGTTATTCATGAACTCCAAGGGACTTCTTCTAGGTCTTTCCACCAACCCTTTCCCTCTCCCCCCTGAAAAAAGCATCTGAGAAGAGGAAGAAACCAGAGGCAAAGGCCGGCCAGCCAGCAGACGGCTACGACTGTCCCATCAGCCATAACAACGTCTCCTAACAACCAAAAACCCCCCGCCCAGTCTCTAGCCCCAGGTGGGTCCTCAGTCCAGGGGAGTTGGGATCTGGTGCCGCAGAATCTCCGTGTCCTCGGAGCAGGCCCAGGGTCAGGACCCCCGGAAGCACGGATCAGCCGCAGCTGAGGCCAGAGGCCAACGTGCCCAAAGATCCTCTCGTACGCCAACCAGTCTAGAGAAGATCAGATTTTGCCCTGACGCCTAATCCAGATTCCTTCCTGACTGCACACCCGGCGAGTCCCTCTCAGAACCGGGCTGGGCCACGGTGCCCACTGCCGCTCCCGAGGGCTGAGCCGGGCCCGGGAAGAGCTCGCTTTCAGCCAAGATCCTCTGCCCTGGGACCCCAGGAGAGGCTGCCGGATCCCGATTCTCTCACGTCCCCGTGGCCCCCCGGCCTGGCCCACACAGAACAACCGAGCTCAGCCCAGGACAGGGGCAGAGCCGCCTTGGCTGGTGGCTCTGCTGGCCCTTAATTCTTTGTGCAGGGGATGGCCCACGGGCGGGGGAGGGAGGGTAATTCAAAAGTCAAGGCAACAACGGTAATGTCAGCGAGAAGCTTTACAGTCACTCTCTCCCTCAGCCCTTACAGCCCTGGGAGGGGGCGCTATCACTGTCCCCCTTAAAGGTGAGGAAGCGACCTGCCCACATCACCCAGCCGGAACCGTCTGAGGCCGGGTTATTCCAGGCCCGGCCCCGCCCTTTGCCACCAGCTATTTCAAGGTGATAAAAAACAAAATATAAAGTTTTAGAACAGGGAGATAAATGACTCGCTGCACAAGCAGAAGCCTGGGGCGGGGAGATGGTGTGGGTCAAGCACGTGGCCGTCCCCACACACCCGAGCGCTGACGCTGCCCCAGAGCATCCCGGGTGATGAGGGAAAGGTGGGCTCTCCACCAAAGTACAGGGAAGGGCGGCACAGACGCTGCTGCCTGGGGCCTTTCCAAGGCCTGATGCTGCCGCTTCAGGGCAGGGGCTAACCTGGTGTGGACGACAGGGGTCTCTGAACTTGGATGAGAAAAAACACCCTAAGGATTTCCTTTGCAATCCTCTGTATTTTTTTTATATACATCTAATAACACGACTCAGGAAAGGGTTCCTTAGCTTCAATGGCCTGTGGCCTGCAGGGTCCAGGGCAAAAAAAGGTGAAGAATCCCTAATCAGGGGGAAGGGAACAAACGTACGTCTCCCCTTTTCCTCAGATGCCCTGGCTCCCCCCCCCCCCAGGCTGACAATGGGAGAGACGTACTCCTGTGCCCCAGGACTGGCACGATGCCAGCCTAGCTTCTGGAGAAGAGGAAGGGCACGAGATCCAACCATCCTGGTGCAGTGGGAAGAATATTGTGCCACAGTCGTAAGAGCAGCACAAACCTAAGACCCTCTGATCCGGACAAGCCGCAGGAAGCCGGTCCCCCACTGACCATTCCTGGGCCCCCTCAGAGGGCCTCCGAGACCTAACTCCTAATCCTGGTTCCCACAGACCACCGGGCAGGGAAGCTGATGCTCTCCCCAAACAGAGGATGTCACCTACAGCAGCAGCTGCTCCCAACAGCCCCTCCCCTTACCAACAGGCTGTCGCTCTTCCGAAGCACAGAGAAGGCAAAGGCCGGGCACGAGCAGTAATGGCAGGAGGTGAAACAGGTGTACGCTTTCCCGGAGCTCCCAAGCACCTGCAGGCAGGACAGAAAGGGAGCTTGGACACAGGCAGCCAGATCCGGCCCTCGCCACGATCATCCGATGACACAAGAGTCACACCAGAATTGCACCAGAAGAGAAAGCTCTGGTGACATCCCCAAAAAGGGGAAATTCTGCTTCCAGGGTCAGAGGCCGGCCTGCCCCACAACGGCTCTGACTCACGTTGGTGAAGCCCAGGCAGTGGGGAAGGTTTCAGGGCAAAGGCTCTGCTGGGTGCCCAAGGGAGGGACCAGGAGGGCTGGGTCCCTCCTTCGCTCCATCCTTTCTTTTTCTTCTTTCTTCCCTCCCTCCCTTCCTCCTTTCCTGTCTTCCTTCCTTCTACCTTCCTTTTTTTTCTTCCTTCTTTTTTTTTCTTCCTTCCCCACTTCAATGCTGCACTTCTCACCTTTAGCCACATCTGGGAATTTCTGACTGTTTACACACACACACACACACACACACACACACACACACACACGCACACACGCATGCAGAAGGAGAAAATACCCCTGTCGCACCCCACAACCACATGGGAAATGTGGGGAATGGTCTATAAGAAGTGCCCTCTCACTGCCAGCACCCCAAGACAGAGATCTCCAGCTAAGGGGCCCCTCCCAAGCTAGGTGAGCGCCTTCTCCCTGCCCAGGGCATTGAGATGATGAGGAACTTGGTGGGGAGGTACCAGGGTGGGCCTTGACCCCAGATATTCTGACTTGAAGGCAGGAGCTGTATTACTATAGGAGAAGAACCAGATTTTGAGAATGAGAATCTCATTCTCAAAATGAGATGGGGTGGTCATGGGGCTAATGCCAGATAGAGTGGCCCCAGCTTTGGGATCTCCCAACATATCTTAAATAAAATAAAAATAAATGAGAGCAAGAGAGAAACAAAGCAGGTACACTGAGCACTTCCATAGCTATTATGGTGGTGGTGGAAGGGAGGAACAGGGAGGAGTGAGACCCAAAAGGGGGCACGGGGAGGGGGGCAAACCCTGATTTCAGCCTTCCTCGGCAACACGGAGGTAGAAAGAGCATGAATCTAGAGCAGGATTTCACACGCCCGCAGAGAATGTTTCTGGGGGGACGATACCAAAGTCAGTCATGGCCCCTACGTGAAATCAGACGGCTCTGTTCATGGGGGGTTGGAATGGAGGCAGAATTGGGGGCCACATGACCCTCGGTAGCTCAGAGACCCCATAAATCAGTGTCCTTCAAACTAAAAAGTATTGGAAAAGCGTGTGATACGACACGGCTTAAGTTACCAAGAGATGGGTTTAGAGTAAGGCAAAAATTCTAACAAATTAAGATTGCCTAAAAGTAAGAAGGGCTGCTCAGGAGGTCAAAGGACAATGGGCTGAAAGCTGGAAGGGCCCCTCTCCCACACCCCGGTGTCAGAGGTAGGATCCCCAGCCAGCAGAGAAGCCTGATTGGCCCTTTCAGGAATGGGCCAGAGACCCCCCCTTGCCCCTGGGCTGAACCTCCAAAAGTCGGCCCAAGTCAAGGGTCATCAGAAAAGACTCTCCCAGTCAGCTTTGGGCCTCAGGATGCCGACTTAAGGCCGGGACAAGCAGGCCTCTTCTGGAGCCGCTTTCCCTCCCAAGGTTGGTCTACAAAGGGCCTCTCAGCTGCTCCTGTGGGAGCCCACTGTCGGGACCGCCTTGAAGCCGAGACACTAAAGGCCTGACTGAACCCACCACATTCACCTTAACGATGGCCTCTCTTGGGGCCTCTCCATGGCCCAGCGCGGCTGGCCCTGCCTCCTCGGGCCTCTCCTACCCTTTCTCCTGAGGCATTCTCCCATGACCTCCAGACTCCAACCCCACCTTCTCCAACCTGTTCAAAACCAAGGTTAGCCAGAGACAGCCCTTCCTTTTAACTCCTTTTTTTCTGGCAGTGATGTCACCATTTGCCTCCTCTCCCTCTTTTCACAACTCTGGTCCTAATTAAGCTGATTGATTCTACCGCCTCAATACTGCTCACACCTGCTGCCACTACTCAAATATAGACCCCCTTGCCACCTGTCTGGGGAAGGAGCCTCAGCTCTCAGCTGGTCTGGGCTCCCCATTTTACAGATGAGGAAACTGAGGCAGGCCAGTGAAGCAGTCCATGGAAAGAGCCAGAATGAAGACTCTGGATCCACACTCCCCTTCCAAGGACCCCTCCCCATTCACCTCCCCTCTGTCCTCCCCATCCATCCCTCACACCTGGGCTGATCCATAGCTGGGGGCCTACAAGGTCTGTGCTGTCTCTGGAGCTCTCATCCACTCGGCAATCTCATGTCACTCTACCTACTATCTGGGCCTCTGATCACACCATCCCCTTTGCCCTGTGGGACTTTTCCCTGCTCTTTAAAGCCCCCCTTAAATGCACCTTCTCCATGAAGCTTTCCTTGATTCCACCGGCTGATAATCTCTTTCCCCCTCAAACTCACAAAACACTTTGTTTTGCACAATTTCCCCTAAAACGTAGCCAGAGACAAGTGATTGGCTTTGGGATTGTCAACTCTTCTCATCAATACCTTTTCTTTATCTTTGCATCATGGTCTTAATTAATCCACAATTAACGCTGAAATCCACACTAAGACTTCTGGGACACCCTCTCAACCTTCCTGATCATCTATTTTTTCTTTTTGGTCCAACTCATGTTCAACCTTTTGAGCAATTCAAGGTTTTATTTTACTCCCACTCAGTAGGCTAACATCCCAACCAGGAGTTAACCAGTTCTTAAGTGCCTGTGCTTCTGCCTCTGGAGCAGTCCAGTTCCGATGGTCAGACACGGACAAGGGTGGCCTTCTCCTTGGGAATCTGTTTGGGATTTTAAATGTCTGCCTTCCTCTTCAAATCCAAGAAATCTGAGCTTGGGATCAAGACTACACGAAGCAAAAAAAAAAAAAAAAAAAAAAAAAAAAAAAAAAAAAGGGGGGGGGGGATTTGGTTATTGATGTAGATTTGAAATTTGATAAGGATCTGCCTGGGTGGGCGAAATTTCAATTTTCTCATTGGAATTCTGGAGATTCTTTCTATTTGCATAGTGTTGCTTGTTCTTGATGGTTCTGGGAACGGTCCCAGAAAGTTTCTTGAAATAATATTGATCCGATTTTTTTTTTCTTTTTCACCATGTTCAGCGTCTCCAGGACTCGTCTGCCAAAAACTTCACTTAATTGCATTGCTTCGGAATGTGTTTCAGTTTAATCATTTTCCAACCTTTTCTTCCTATGAATTTTTCTCATGCATAGAGAGGATAGCGTGACATAGCAGAAAGAAAGCCAGATCCGCCTCCAACACAGCTGGACTGTATGACCCTGGAAAAGTCCCTAAAACTCTCTAAAGAGCAGGTTCTTAAGCTTATTCATGTCAAACAAAGATTTCTGGCAATATGGTGAAACTATGGACTTTTTTTCGAGAGAGAAAATTTGTCAGAGATTAATTTTTTTTAAATGACATTTCTTTTCTATTTGAGTTCATAGATTCCCTGAAATGTAACCATGGATCCCTTGGGGGTGGGGGATGGGTGCCTATGGCTACCATGATAAGAAACCTTGCTTTAAGACCATATGTTGCAGAGAAGGTGCTGACCCACACAGATGGAGCAAGTTTTCTCATGTGGGAGTGTCTTATACCAGAGATCCCAGATTCAGGATCCCTATACACTCTGCTGTTCTTTACCTCTACCTCCTTTATCTTCTTTTTTGATGTTTTCAGGGGAGTTTTCAAATAGTCTACATCACTTCCCATTTTTCTAAGTGATAACCTGATACTTGATCAAACTCGCAGGCCACAGAGTTGTGGGTAGGGGCACTCTACCTGTCCTTTCAGGGATAGCTTTGCCAAGTGGAGGACTCAGCACCAGGCAATGGTCAACAAGGGAAGACCCTGGGCTCCAACAGTTCATTAACAATCTCACTAACGGGAGAGAGGGGCTACAATCTGCGCAAGTGGAGGGAATGCCCACACTGAGGAACGAAAGTACAAACGGTATTCCTTTTGGTCATGTTTTAAAGCTACCGAGTTTATTCATTCTTCCTGCTTCCCCTCCTCCCCCTCCCGTCCCCCCCCAATTCATTTGAAACTTTCTCAAATTCCTAGAAGGCGTTTATTAGCCAGCTGAGGTTATCTCATTTCCATTTCCAATATTCTGCCAGCCAGTATATATCTCCTGGTAGTATTCCTTTCATTTCTCTTAATCTGTAATTTTAATAGAGAGTATCAGAGCTTTTCTTCAGCTTAAACTTTCTAAAAAATTGTCAGCTTTTCTGTTATCATTCTAAGGTCTGTGAGAGGCACAGATTCCCGGTGATCTCTCCCTGCCATCTTCTCAGCCAGGAATCCTCTCTGTCATGTTTCCTGTGATCTTGTTTTAGGGCCTAGGTGGCTTCCTAGAATATGGAAACCCCTCCGAGGCTGTCTCCCTGTTTCTATTCTTTTGCCCTAACCAGTTTATCCTTATTTACTGTTGAGGTAATAACCTTCTCATTGGATAGCCTGCTGTTTGAAAGCCTTTCACAGTGGCCCAAACTCCCCGGCCAAGGCACACAGTGGGCTTATAAAGAGAAAGGCCCGCCCTGGACTCTTCCCAAGACACGGACTACTGTGTCTTTCCCGAGCCTCAGTTTCTTTACCTGTAGGAATGAGGGTTAGTCTCCATCACTTCTGAAGTCACTTCCCCCTCCAGATCGAGGATTCCATCATATCATTCAGAAATGTCCACAACCTGGCTTCAATCCCTTCTGCTGGGTTCCAGACATCCTCACATTTCCCACTTTCCCACTCATCTTCCTTGGCTCCCAATCTTTCCTAATCCTGAAAGGCTCTTCCTAATATTTCTACCTGTTGAAATCCTACCCAACCTTCAAAACCAGCTAAAAGATGTTGGATTCAGAGTCAGAGAACTTTTGTGCGAGTCCTGGCTTAATCCCTATGTGATTGAACACCTCTCAGGATCCATTTCCTCACGTATCTCTAAGGACCCTCGGAACTCAATGATTTTCCTTGAAACCTACGCTAACCCACTCATCTGACCCCTTCCAAATCATTAAACCCTTCCAAATGTTCCCTTTCTCTGTATCCCACAATAACCTTAGAGCCTACTTTGCATTATAGCTATTTGGGGCACCCCCATCCCCATTGGCTTGAGACGGTAGAACAGTGGCTTGGTTAGCTACCTGGGCATCCTCAGCAGTGCCCAACACACAGCAACACTGAGTGATGATCAACTATGACAGATTCCGTTCTTCCCAACAATACAGTGATCCAAGGTGATTCCAATAGACTTGGGATGGAAAATGCTGTCCTCATCCAGAGAGAGTGCTATGGAGACTGAATGTGGATTGAAGTATACTTTTTTGTTTGTTTCTTCTTTCTTGTGTTTTTTTCTTTTTGTTGTGATTTTTCTTTTACAAAATGACGAATATGGAAAAACGTGTAATATGATTGTACATGTATAACCTATACCTGATTATTTGCTGTCTTGGGAAGGGGAGCAGTAGGGGAGGAAGGGAGGGAGGGAGAAAAAAAAAATTGGAACTCAAAATCTTACAAAATGAATGTTGAAAACTATCTTTATGTGTATTTTGAAAAATAAAAAGGAAATGCTCAGCATAGCAACGGCCCCAGTAAGGATTCAAATAGAATGAACAATCCAGCATTGGTGGCCCTGAATCCCAACTTGTAGGAGCTCACAATCTGGATATGTGGATCTGCTACTTACTCTAGGGAGCAATGGCAGAAAAATTTCCCAGATTGCATCTGAAGAGGAAGGAGGCGGCCGGTCCCCTGGACCGATCTGGGTTTGCTCTGGCATCGGCCATCCCACCTTGTTCTCTGGCTCCAGGCTGGACCAAACACTTCTGACCACAGTTTTGGACCTAGAATATTATCTTCAGGTGTCTTCTGGACAAATTACAGGGTCCTTAGAGGAAGGATGCCTTCATGTGGTGCTTCTTGGTATCCCCAGCAGGATCTGGCCAGGGAGTACACAGGGATGGACTGATTCTTCATGTGCTATAAAGAGCTTCCAACTCTGGGCACCGATCAACTGGTGGTCACCTTCCCTGGCTACAAAAGGCCGATAGCATCGAGGGAGATCACTTGGTTGTCTGAGCTGAGGAGCATGAGGGGAGGTGGAAAGCTCTGGGAATTATTTATTTTTACCCCCCTTCTATTCCAAGTCAAGTAAGGACACATAGTGGATGGAAAAGTGACCTCCTCTTCCCCAAATACACCTGGATCCTCTCGGGGGCAGCAGTAAAGGTCTAAATTTTGCTTTGTTTTTAAGGAAGGTATGTTAGCCCCTTGCTGACTCTAGAGAGGGCACATCATCTCCTCCAAAGGCTGAGGATCAGGAAGATGGAGTTCAAATCTTGCCTCGGTTGCTTATTCTTTTTGTGGCTGTGTCACTTAACATTCCTGGACCTCGTTTTCCTCCTCTGTAAAATAACGGAACCATAGTCCTGTGTTCACACCAAGCCAAGGAGGACCGTTCCCTCCTACCCCCCCACTTCCCAAACATGCTCAGAATTTTTGATCCAGAACCGGGGAGAAGAGTGGAACGTGCCAAAACCTATGGGGCGCACGCAAATTGTTGGGGCCAAGGAGACAGGGCAGTCAGCCATCAGACAGGTGCCCCGTGGGAAGACCGCCAGTTCCTAAAGCGACCACCGTACATCTTTTCAGGCTCCTCCTTCATCTGAAGCCCCTCGACACCAGCCAAGCACAATGAAATGGGACCATTAAGAACAATCCCAAGGGCGTAAAGTTTCCATAGCCCCGTTTAATTTCAAGTCTGGGCTGATTGCCACACTCCAAGGAAGTTAGCGTTTTTATGATAAATATCCAATATAACACAGGATGTGAATAATGAAAACTAAACAAATGAAAATAACCACTGGGAAAAGTAAAAAGTCAACTATGATGAAAAACCATCAAGCAAAATCATTAGGTTCTTAGCTAATAACTGGGTCACTGGTGAGCTGAGCATCGTAGCTGCAGAAAATCCAGTGTGAATGGCACAGCTGTGGGCAGCCCACTCACCAGGAGGACGTATGTGGCTGGAAGCCAGCCTGCCCCAGGTCGAGTGCTGCGCTGAGATTAGGAACCAAAACAAAGTTGACACATGAGGACGTGGGAAGCGCTCTCAGCGCTGTGGGTCTCTCTGCTTAAGAACTGGGGCCTTTTGGTTACATAAAAAAATGGGAGACAATCTGCAAATCCCAGCTGAGAAAGAAGGAAATGATCTCCAGCACGAAGCTGAAGAGGGCATCTATGGGCCTGGAGTTTCCATGGCCTTGGCTGGTGGGCTGACACACTTCCTGGCAGAGAATGATCCTACTGAGATGCCCCTTGACCCCAGGTGAGGTGAGAGGTGACATACAAAGCACTGAACACTACTGCCTTGGTCTGCATGGTGTGGGGATTAAGGTCAGGTTCTGTCCAGAGCCACTTGACATGAGTAAGTGGGAAGAGCTGTCCGCACTGGAGCCTGTCTTCTCGAAACCGTCAAGGGCTCCCTTTTACCGCCAAGATCAAAATTAAGTCCTTTTTTGGGGGCATTTAAAGTTCCTCCCAATCTGGTCCTTTCCAGGGATCTTTTACACCCCCTTCTTCCCTCCCCCATGACCCAGCTCACTGGCCTATGATCCCTCATACACATCACTCTGTCTCCCAATTCTACATCTTTGAACTGATGTGCTGACCCATGCCCAGCACTCTTGACTCTAAGCCTTGACTCGGCTCCTTAGAATCCCCAGATCCTTTCAACTATCAGCTCCTTCCCCACCTTCAGACATGGACCATTTTGCCTTTATTTTCTCATTATCTAGTACATAACGTGGCACACAGTAGGAGCTTAATAATTGCTCGTTGACTGAAAGAGGTGATGCTAAGAAATCTTTCTGAACTAAGCATGACTGTGGTCCTGTCCACCAAAAAAAAAACAAAAAAAAAACTGCAACTTCACCAAATGTCAGCAAGTTGAAAAAGAAGGAATGCCCCCCCCCACACACACACACATCTCACCCCTATGCATTAGCCAATCTTTAAAACTGCATTCATTTCCTGCTTTCTATTACAGGGGAGGATGCATCATTTCTGACATTCAGCTTGATGAGACCCAAGATTAAACGCCCAGCCTCTTAGTCCCACACTCATTCCACTGGATAATTCTGAGGCTACAAATGGATTCTGTTTCAATTACTAACAGTCAAATGTTTCCCATCCCAGCAAATGCTTTCCTAACAGTACAGGAAATCATTTGGCTGCAGCATTCCTCCATACTGCGTCCGGTAAACACACAATTTAAATATAAGGGGAATTTTCCAGCTTGGAAATTTCCCCAAGCCAGTTCTACCTGAAATACGGTTCTTCCGCTAGGAGAGGAGATGCGGGTGACAGAACGGCGATCCACAAGGTCCAAGGCCTGGACAGCTGACGGGCCGAAGAGAAATTTCAGCCTGAGGAAAGGAG
This sequence comes from Antechinus flavipes, assembly GCF_016432865.1. NCBI lineage: Eukaryota > Metazoa > Chordata > Mammalia > Dasyuromorphia > Dasyuridae > Antechinus > Antechinus flavipes. Next base: position 24,516,610 of record NC_067401.1, on the reverse strand, counting down.
AGAGACTTCAGATTAGATGGATCCTCTTCCCTTGCCAGCTTACCCCCTCCAAATGAATGCAACGAACAGGAAGAGAATGCACAAAAACAGAAGAGAGAACGGGGCCAGCCTTCGCTCTGCCGGGGTGTGCGCCATGGCTGAGCACCGACTCTACTGAAGGCCTAATTGTAGCATCCTCCAAGTTGGAGAGATGGGCTCAAAGCTCCCGGAAGGAGGCCCACCACTGCGTCTGCTCTGTTCCTTGCCCCACCTCCTCTGCCACATTATCCTCACCTTATCAACTCCCCCCTCCCTGCCAATTCTAAACATTTCCCTTCTGCCATGACCCAGGGGGCTGTGATCACTCAAAGGCAAATGTCCTTTACCTTGTGACAATAATTTATGAACAGTTCTGTGTCTCAGCTATGGAGAGATAGCAGTAGATGTAAAGAGTGAGAGAGGGAATGCATCAGGCTTCAATCCTAGGACCTCGGAGGTCCAAGGAGCACATCAAACCCGGAGCCTCTCTGGGCTACAGATTATGAATGCTGAGGGAGGAGGAAACAGAACCACCAGGAAGTGGCTGAAGCCCCAGGGGTGAACCTTCAACATCCTCTAGTTTTCACTGTGTTTGCTATAACTTTTCACCACTCACTGTAGGCCCATTGCAAACACTACCCAAGGGGACCAGCTGGGTCTCCACCCAATTTAGGGTTAATTAATTTTTTGCTGAGGCAATCGGGGTTAAGTGACTTGCTCACATAACTAGAAGTGTTAAGTGTCTGAGACCAGATTCGAACTCAGGTGCTCCTGACTTCAGGGCCGGTGCCAACTGGATGCCCAGGGTACATTTAAAACAAAGAATTGTTTTGTAGGCCCAAACTTTGCCAATGCTTGGAGGGGGGAGTTTCTTTCTGGTTCAGACAAGAAAGAAGATTTAAGAAACTAAGACAACCCTTTTGCTTCCTGCCAAGACTCCCCAGTGGGCCACAATTCTAAGGAAGTAAATCCACGTTTGGATTCCCAGAACTTGCCCCCTGCCTGAAAAGCTTCCTAAATCCTGGGCTTTTAGGGAAAGGGAGACACGGCTTTCAAGAAGCAGGGAGCTCCCACCGGCAGTGGATGAGACAAAGCCTGAAAACAGTATTGAGAGTGATTAATACCACACTGAATGTGGTCAGCTGACCTCCAGCCAATTCTCAGCCGCAACAAGTAGAGACGGGAGACTCCTGAGGCCGAGATGGTTAAGAAGAAGATTGAGTCACATCGCAGGCTGAGAGGACTTTCTATTTTTGAAGGAACGCTCCTAATTTAGAACATGTCTAGTAAAATAAAGCCTTTAAGACCGAGGCCTGAAGATGGCAGCGGCGTCCCATCCGGCCTTCCACCCGGGGACACTTTCTGAACTTCGCTCCATGTTAACGTGGACACAGATATGTGTATAGTGTATCACGCACACACACTGCATGCACACACATGTGCACCCACGTATGAGGCACTGAACCCCGATACACTCAGATATGCCCACACTGTGCACACCTATATTACACACATACATGGAAGCACCGAACATCAACAATATGCACACGCTACTGTGGTCACATGTGTACACACACAAAGGGAGGCTCAGAAAGGGACAGACTCCTTTGGAGGGAGGGGGGAAGGAAGAACTCTCTCCCTGCCCCCTTTCTGCCCCCGAATGCTTCCTTCCTCTGATAGGACAGTCCCCATCAATCAACATGCATTTGCCCGACAGCTCGTACATCACAAGCAATAAAGATCTCTAAAAGAGCCCAATCCCAGGGTCTCTTCTTGGAGCTTCCCCCGACCCTTCTGCGGCTGCCCTTTGCTCCTGGCTACTCTCCCATCGCCAGGTTTTCCTGTCCCTGGGCCCTCTCATTCAGCCCCCACCTACAGGGGAAGCCCTGGGTTCCATTGGAACCTCTCATCCACTTCCTCAGCTCCCTCAGGCTTAATTATGGCCTCCATCGCCTCTCCCATGAGCTCCAGGTCTGAATGACCAAGGGCTTATTTGCTCTCTCCTCTTAGATGTCCCAGATGTTCCAGAGGCATCTCAAACTCATCATGTCCAAAGCAAAATGTGGAAACTTAACACTCCCACGCCCCCTTTTAGTCCTTCTAAGGTCACACTCCATTTTCAACATTCGCCCAATCCGTTGCCAAGTCTTACTGATTCCACCTGCAGAGTGCCCGGGCCAGCCTTTCCCACCAGCCTGAGCCGCCACCCAGGCTTTGCACGGGCTGTCCCCGATGCCTGGGGGGGAGGTTAGGGGGGACACTCCCTCCTCAGCCACTTCTCAGACCATCCCATTGCCTTCCAAGTGCTTTTCTTTCACCCACACCTGGTACTGTGCATCTGCCTATTTGCACACATCACCTTATCCAACAGAACCCAACTGCTCTGAGCTGGGCGGACACCGATTCATGGTTGCCTTGTATTTATATACATTATGTATGTGTATAAACTGTGTGCACATATGCACACAACACACTCAGACGTGCATGTTAAATTGTATGCACGTATATATATACACACACATGCATGTGTGTGCGCAGCTCAGGACAGTGCTTGACATACAAGGAGTGTTAGCAAATGTTTCTTAGAGGATTTATCGATATAAAGGTTAGGAAAGACATGATCTGTGCCCTCTACTGTCAAGAAGAAGCCTCCAATATAGAAAGCTATGACACACACATAAGCAGGTGTGGAGAGGTAAGATCATTCCCAACCTGGGGGTAGGGAGACGTAATCTGGAAACGCTTCCTGAAGGAAGCGGGATTCAGGGTGGGCTTTAATGGCCCGGCAGGAATTCACCAGACAGAGAAGGAAAGAAAGGAATTCCAGATAAAGGGAGCAGTGTGCACCAAGGCAAAGAGGGGGTGTTTTATGTATTTATTTGCTTATTTGGGGGCGGGGTGCTGAAAGAGGTCAGAGTGGTCCAATTTGGATGGAGTATTTGGAGGTCCATAATAAGGCTGGAAAGACCAGTGGCACCAAATTGTGAAGAGCTGGGAGGGCCAGGCAGAGAGGTTTAAGCTTTTGTTAGCATGCAAGGTTTGAGCTCATGTTGAGTGACAAGACTGGATCTAGGAAAAGCATCACAGGCAGACATCACTGACGATAAAAGCTCCTCCCAAGTCCAAGAGCAAATACTCACGCCAACAGGAGTTTGTCAGGTACTGAAAAACAGAAAAGGGGAAGAAAAGTCAGTCACCTTTCTGAATCTAACTGATGAGCCTAATTAATGCAGATCCTTACACGAGGATACAAGCAGCTCCCCTTTCATCTTTTTACTTCTTCCTCCCCAATTAGAATTCTGAAAAACAAATGGACTCGATGGTCAAGAGTATAAAATTCTGACAAAGGGCCATCTCTGTAACCAATTTTCATTTCTTTAACTCTTCCATAAAGAGATGTTAATGTCTGATGGTGATAAAGAGTTTAATGATATACAAGGGATTGTGAAAGAACTAACTTGTTCAGTCACTTCTGGCATGTCCAACTCGGTGAATCCCTTTGATTTTCTTGGCAAAGACAGTGGAGTGGTTTGCCATTTCCTTCTCCAGCTCATTTCACAAACGAGGAGACTGAGGCAAAGAGTCAAATGAATCGCTCAGGGTCACACAGCTAGTGACCATCTGAGGAAAATGAGTAACATGTGGGCTCTACCCACACCATCCAGCCACAGTTCCTCCTCTCTCCTCCTCCCCTCCCCACCAAACCAATCCAGGAAAATGGGAATAAGGACAGAAGGGAATATAATCAACCTGTCTGTCTAGTATGAGCTCTCCCTTGCCCCAGCTCTTATTGATGGGGGATTAGAACCACGAAGATGCTGGGTGGATTCTCAGGTCGCAACCCTAAGATGGGATCCCCTAAACCAGGGGTCCTCAAACTACGGCAGCAGGCAGATGCAGCAGCTGAGGACGATTATCCCCCTCCCCCAGGGCTATGAAGTTTCTTTATTTAAAGGCCCACAAAACAAAGTCTTTGTTTTTACTCTAGTCCGGCCTCCAACAGTCTGAGGGACAGTGAACTGGCCCCTATTTAAAAAGTTTGAGGGCCCTTGTACCTAAACCTTCAGTCAATAAGCAAAAGGGAGCCACTTCGGTCTGAGCAGATAGGAAACAACAGTGGTTTCTCTCCCTGGATGAGCTCAGGGAAAATCAGCTGTTTTTCTTCTGGGAATCAGCCCACATGAGTGGGTCTTGTTAAGCACCATCACTCACAGCTGTTTGATTAGAAGCAAGGGAGTCGATTTGTTCTCGCACATTCCCTAGATGAGGGCAGCAGGTCACCTAACTCAATGAGCCTCAGCTGGCTTTGCACAAACGCTATGTTACCCCTAACCACAAAGGAGGACTCTCTAGGTCAAATACATATATATACATTTAACTTGTTAAACCGAGAAGTCCCTTCCTGAGCCCATAACGCATCTCTGGCCAAGGCTGTCCAGGGGGAGGAGAGCTCAGAAGAGAGCTGACCACAGACTCAAGGAGGCCCTTCCAGGACTTGCTGCCGCCAAGCATCCCACCCTTCGGTCTCCGTGGTTCCCCTGTGTCCTTGCTCATCGGGGCTCCCCTCGGCATATCCTCATCTCCTCCAAGGCAGCACCCAGCCAGCCACACAGTAATAAGTGAACGGAAGGAATGGGGCCACCACAAGACAGACAGCCCCTGTCCTGGAGGGGCCTACGCTGATGGGAAGAACAGAGGCCTGGAGTCGGAAGCCCGGGGGAGGGGTTAGGGAGGAGGGAGCGCAGACCCCGGGGAGGGTCCGGGATAAAGGCCACTCTGGCTTTGCCCACCGAACTTTAAGGCTCAGAGCCAGTCACTCTAACGACATCCTTATGTCCTTAGGGGGTGTCCCATCCAAGCCGCGGGGGGCGCCAGGAGCGCTGGCCCTCCGCTCCGAGGCCCGGCTGGGGCACGTTGGAGGCAGGATTGGAACCCAAGGCCGAGCACCGAAGGCCAGGCCAGGCCTGCCGCTCGGCCCAGGCTGGTCAGGGAGCATCCTCTGCTGGTCACTGCGGGGAAAGCTCCCAGGAGCTGCAGCAGGGAGAGATTCTCGGAACGCCCCGGACACATCGCTTCCCCGGGCCGCCGGACAACGGGCTCCCCCTCCCCGCCCCCCGGGGGACGCCTACGGCCTCGAGCTCCTGGTCGTCCAGGCTCGATGCAGCCCCTACCTCGAGACGTTTCCCCGCAGGCCGCGATCTCGCTCAGAATCTCCTCCACCACGGTGGGCAGCGTGGCCTTCATCCCGCTCTTGCACCAAACGGAGGCCACGGTTCAGCCTCTCACAAACATTCCGTGGAAAGGGATCTTTCCCCAACCCAAAGGCCTGGGCTCTGCACGCGGGACAAAACCTCGGGCAAGTCACGATACCAAGGGCTCCCTAAGATTTCATTCCTTTAGGACAACACGGAGTCAGAGGCCCCGAGTGCAAATGCTGCGTCTTGCCTTAGGGTACCTTCCGGACCTCAGTTTCCTTATCCGTCAAACGTGGGGGCTGGATTCTGAGATCCCCAAGTTCCTTCAAAACACGCGGGATGGAAAGTGGAGGGAAAGAGCCCTGGGCTCTGACGCTCGGGGTAAGCTCGAGCCCACGCTAGGAGCACTGAAAGCTGCGTTGAAATCCCAAGGCCAAGATCGGTCCCAGCCCCAAATGTTTACGGGTTAATGGGGTTAGGGGATCACGCTCCCGCCCTCCCGGAGCCCCGAGGCGACCAGTTTCTTGGGCTAGCGCTACGCATCCTGGGAGATGTAGTTCCCGGCCCTTCAGATCACGTGCTCTACCGCATAAGCTCTTACATAAGCCCGGAAGCAGGTTCTACCGTGGCCTTCCAGATAGGAGATGAAAGGTTTGGACCAATTCGGCCTCCGTCCCCGGAAGTTGGGCTGTAGCCAAGCCTCTTCGATGCGTGGGGGGAAGGGCGGGATTCCCTGGCACGTGGTAGGACCTGAGGGCGGAGCTCGGGAGAGTGGGTGGAGCCTGTGCCGGGCCTGCCTCGGGGACAGCAGCTCCCCGGAGTGTCAGAGCCGGAGCTCCCGGGCCGGTGCCACTGTCCGGCCAGGTGACAGCTCGCTCACCCCGTACTGCCGGGGAGCCCCGACGCGCCCGGCTCCTCCGGCCAAGGCAGCAAAGGCCGGAAGGCGGCCGCGTGACGTGCGGTCCGGAGCTGCCTGCTCCTTCCGGGATCGTTCCTCCGCTCGAACCGACCCCGGGATGTGGGGCCCGTTGAGTCGCAGCCTCGGCCGGGGCCTCCTGGCGGCCGCGGGCCGGCGGCGTCGGGGCTACGCGCGGCTCCTGCTGGCAGGACCTCGCGGCGGCGGCGGCGGCGGTGGTCGCCGGGGCACGGAGGTGACCACCAAGCCGCCCCGCGTCGGGCAGGGCCGTTCGGGCCGCGGGCTGTGCGTGGTGGCGCTAGCGGGTGAGCTGGGACCGGCGGGGGGCGGGGGCGGGGCCTGGAGCCGAGGGCTGAGGGGGCGGTGGCAGGGCGCCCGTTGCCATAGCGACGGCGCCGCGTTGCCGTGGTGACCAGGCGGCCCGCCCCCTTTTGCCCCGCAGCTTTGTCGTGGTTCTTCAAAAGCGCCCCCGCTGAGGAGGAGGAAGAGGAAGAGGATGACGTGAATGAAGTGGTGGAGAGTCCGCCCTCGGAGACAGAGCTCAGGATCATCCAAATGCTAAAGCGGGCCAAGGTGAGGCTGAGCTCCTCCTAACCCCCAACATGCTCACCCCGCCAGAACTGCCCGTCTCCAGGGTTCCCAGGCTACCCCTCGTGTGCACCCCCCAGGCTGAATAATCGAAAAGCTCCTAAAAGTCCACAGCCAGTAACGGGGCAATGTTGTGCATGAGCAACTTGTGATCATTGTCATGCACTTTGTCTTCTCTAGGAGGGAGTGAGAGTGGGAGAGCATTTGGAACTCAAAAACGTTGAAAAATTGAATATTAATTTCTAAATTTAAGTGGAAAAAGTTAACGGAATCAATAAAAGCATGTGTGTATATACGGGTATGTGTACATACATGTGTGTCCACACATTTTATTTTTCCTTTAGAGCCAGCCATGGCTACATTTCTCCATCCTTCTTTCCTTGTGCTCTCTCCTTACAGTTGAGTATTATGAAAAAGGACCCGGAGGAAGCAGAGAGAATTTTACATGAGGCCCTTCATCTTGCTCATAAGGCAAATATCAAGAAGGCCATCATCTACACCTACGATATGGTAATTCGCCCCACATTATTGCTGGGCCAAAAGCAGGAGAGGGGATGTTAAACTTCCTGCGTTCTGTTTCTGGGTCTCGAAGACAGAACCTATAAGTTGATTTTTGCCCGGTTTCAGTTTTCCCATCTGTAAGATGATTCTAATTTCAGCATTGTCGGGGGCTGTTGATAATTATAAGCTCAGTTCTTATGCGTAGAGTCAATTCACAAGCAGTAAGGTAGGGCCAGCTGTGTCAGGCATTGTGCTAAGACAAAATGCTGCAGCACATGTTAATTCTTTTGCATTTCTAAAACACCCTGAACCTTTTACAGAAAAAGTGCCAGGCTGGCCCTTCTCAGCAGTTTGAAATGCCCTTCATGTGCCTTTTACACAGTGATGACTATACTCAGGGACAGCCCTGTTGGTCAAGCTGATCTCTCATTTTAAGAGAATAGAGGGAAAAGAGCTTAGATTTTGATAAAAATTAGGGAGCAATGCACTAATTAGAAAAATAAGTTGGTTTTGGCTTCTCTTTCCTTTACAGATGGCTAACCTAGCGTTCATGAGGAATCAGCTTGAAAAAGTAAGCAAGTGTTTTGTTGGAATCTGAATCCATGAAAGATTTAGGCTTTAAGTTCTGGGAGATCTTTGATTGGAGAGCTGAAGAGCTAATTTAAGACTCAGTCGTACTGATTCACAGTGTTCCTTAAGATCTATAAATAGACGGTCTCTGGAGGCCTGGCATCTTATTTCACCTCATTGTCCTTTAGCTTTCCTTTTAGACAGTTATTCTACAATCCCCTTGTTGGGAACTCCCCATCTTAGTGTTTTCTCGGGCCCTTTGGGGATATGTACACATACATGTGTGTACATACATTTTATTTTTCCTTTAGAGCCAGCCATGGCTACATTTCTCCATCCTTCTTTCCTTATACTCCCTACTTACTGCTATTTGGGACCTGTTAAATGCAATTTTCTTATTTCTTATTTTAGGCAGAAAAGCTTTTTAAAGCAACAATGAGCTATCTCCTGGCTGGGGGCATGAAGCAGGTAAGAATAGTAATTCTTATTAGCTGTGAGTGGTTCCAAATCAGCATCTTCACAAAAGGATATTTCTCATCGTATACATTTTATTTATAACTAAAGCAGATCTGCCCTCCTAACTCTCCATCTCCCATCTCAAAATAGGCATTTCTATTTTTCTGAAACCATGCTGGCCTGATACCTTGTAGAACTGAGGAAATCACAGCTTGCCAACTTCCCGTTTTGAGCTCAGTGCCCATCACAGAGTGGGTTCTTAATAAGCAATTGTAAATTGAGCTTTTAAACCAGAGCTGTGACAGTGAGGAACATGCAAACCATGAGGAAGGACCTTGATGTATGTAGTCACCTGATATGATTTGGTACATGGAGGGCTAGAGGGAGACTTTGATGCCAGCTGTAGGACTCTGGACAAGTCATTTTATCTTTCAGCCTTCGTCTCCTGATCTGTAAAATGTATCTTCACAGGATTATTATAAGTTAAAATGAGATAATTTAAATAATGATCTTTGTCAGCTTTAACGTGATATATAAATGATAGGTATCATTACCTGGAGTAGTCTAGAAAAGAATTGTACAATCTTGTACTCATTGCATTCTATAAATGTCTTTTTCTTCAATAGGAGGACAATGCAATTATTGAAATATCCCTAAAGTTGGCCAGTATCTATGCTACTCTGAAAAAGTAAGTTGAGATAGGGCCCTCAGGGCAGCAGGCATCACAGGGCAGGCTTATTGCACTGGGAAGGCTTTCAACTTGTGTTGTCAGAAAAAAAAACATTTATAAAACTGCCTGCTTTTCAGAGGGTCAGGCACTGAAAACCTTGCCTAGCACTCAGAAATTAATTTCAGTTCAGTGGTGGGCTTCTTTACCATATGGGCTTGGATCATTATCCCGCCTTCATGAATGGAGAAAAAAACATTTACAATGAGAGTCTCATCCAAAAAGATACCATTGATTGATGTCAGAATTGGGACACTGCTAGACGTTCTATCAGGCAAATCAGGTGGCAAAGCATCTGGTGCATATCCATTAAAAAACCAACCTGAACAGTGACTTTTTCAAGGAGGTTGGAGTGGTGACTGGGTGGAAGCTCTCGGAGACTTGATTTACTTCAGTCTCCCTTTATGGCGGTGACTCAAGTCTCAGCTGGGTGAAAGAGAAATTTGGCCCCGATCCCCCCTGCAGAATGTCAGGGAGCTTGAAGGTGAGCTGCCCATCGTTGTTCATTGTGTTACAGACAAGAATTTGCTTTTGCTGGTTATGAGTTCTGCATTTCAACCCTGGAGAGAAAAATCACCAAAGAGAAGGCGTTATCAGAAGAAGCCATGCCAGGTAAGGAAACCAGATGTCTGAGGAATTTCCCTATGCATTGCAGGAAAGGGAAGCAAAGTGGAAGTAGAATGAGTTATGTACTTTGGGTGTTGCTCAGAGGGAGATTTGTGTTCTTTGCTTTGAGGACATTTTGCCCTTCCTTTAGGTTTAAGTTTTTTGCAGATGGGATCCCTTGAATTGTCATCTTTATACAACCTATCATTAGTCTGGTAGGAAGCTGAAGAAGGAAGAGATCAATGTTTTCCTTCCTGTAGTCAGCTCAGCCACAAGTCTGGATCTTTTAAATTAAGATAGTTTCTTTCCTACTCTCGAAAAAGCAGGAAGCAGGCAGGTAGCACTCAGAAAGAGGACAGCATTTCTCTGGCTAATGTGTTAAAGTTCATTCCATATAGCATATTAAAAGATGAATTAACTGGGAGTAGGATAAGTAATGTGAGAAACTTGAAATCCTGAATTCAATTTGAAATAAAGGGAATTTCCAGACCATCAGACAAAAACAGCAAGAAACCAAACCTAAAAGTCAGCTCTAAATCAGTTTCTAGGGATCCAAACCAGTTCTGGCAAGGAACTATAATTTGCACCAACTCTCTGGGCAGCAGTTTTCATCTGTGAATAGAACCCAGTTTGGTTCTGAGATTGATGATTACAGCAGGAACATGGTCCTGGTAGCATTTCGGGGCTGCTAAGTGCTGCTTACATCTATGTCTGGGAGCTGGGATTCTTAGAGGCTGACAGGTTAATTCCCAGGGGAATGAATGAGCACATGACACCAGAAGCTGGGAGGGAGGAGCCGTCCTTCATATCGCCTCCTCGGTGGCGATGTGATATCCATCCTCATGGTCTTGTTTGACTTTTAGCGGAAGAGAAAGACAACACCCGTCTCCTGCTTGGCATGTGCTATGACTCCTATGCTCGATACCTCCTCGATGTCAACCGACTGTCCGATGCACAAAAAATGTACGAAAAAGCGTTACAGATTTCCAGAGAGGTCCGAGGAGAACGACATCCACAGGTGATGATCTCTGCTTGCTGCCTTGATGGCTTGGAGCAGAATGTGCATTCATTATCCTGCTTTAAAAATCAGAGCAAGGAAGTATAAAGTGAAATGTCTGCATTTGAATATTTTAAGAATTTAAGAATAATAATTTAGAAGGGAGAAGGGGAAGACAGAATTGCTCATTTGGATCAGCAAGTTAAAGTAGAGTAGATGACCCTCAGTCTGGGTTTGGATGATGTACTGAGGAATTGTGGGGGCAGTCGCTCCCTGAAAGTGTGGATTGTGGGCATTGCTCCCGTGCAGACCAGCGTCAGAAGGGCCCTCAAACTGAAGCAGAACCCATGAGGCCGGGCTTGGATTTCCCAGGCTGCATGTCCCTGCTGTTTGCTACACATGAGACCAAATTGGGTTGGAAACTTCAGAGAAGGAAAATTTTAAAAAGGATTAACAATGGTCTGAAACCTGGGGAAGGCGAGAGGGGAGATGAGGGAGGTGTTCAGTGTAGACATTTTCATTAAAGGATGGGCAGGAAATTCGAGAAGCAAAAAGTGCAGTGATAACTTAATCTGGTATAATCCAAGAATGAAGGTGGTTTGTGTGGTTGACGAAAGGAGGGTGGGGGTTGGGCTTCCTTAAGCTCTCAGCACTTGGGGAGCTTTCTGAATTCTTTGGGTTTCTTTGCCTTTCCAAGAGTTGTACACAATTTCACTTTTTCTCATGGCACGGGAACTGCTGACCTTTTTCTTATATTAAACTCCAGAGAAGAGGAAAGAGGTGATTTATTCTGCCAGTTAGTAAATGTGTGGAGTCTGTGAGACTTCTGGGTGAAGGTGCAGCTAGAACCTGGGACCATTTACTGGAGGGAAAAGGTCCAGGCCTGGGCTGGGGAACAAAATGACATGCATTTCAGTAGAATCAGTTTCCATTATACTCCTTTGTATTTTATGTTAAAACATGACTGTGCAGTCACAGCATGACCGACAAATGAGATTCAGCACCTCTGTCTTGCAGGTTAGTGCTGTCTTCTTATGTGGGTTCCCCAAAGTGTAACTTGTGTGGGTCCATCAAAGATAGGAGTCTAGAGGCTTATAATTAATTAATTATTAATCTCTAGTAGTTCATTTTTTCACATAGAACGTCCCCTGGAAATAGGTGTTGACTCAGGCCTGGACCTTTGCAATATAAAAAGGACATAGGAAAGGCTTTGTTTAACTCACAGAAAGCACAAAGACTCATGTGAGCACTTGGACAAGTTTGTCCTTCCCTCTCTCCTGGGGGTCCAGATGGAGGGAGTGCAGAGATAGCCGCCCTTCTGGGGGGGAGGGGTCTGCACAGCCCCTCCAGGACCCGCTTTGCAGAGCACAAGGGAACCACTGGACAGGCAGAGTTGGGATCCAAGGCAGGCCCATACCTTTGCCCATCTGCCTCCCAGTATGGGACCCGTCCAGAGACCTGCCCATGACCCCAATGCCCTTTCCCTGGTGTGGTGATGCTGCTGACATGACCGGGGAAATGGGGAAGCCCGTATAGGGGTGCTAATAGCCGTACTCCCCAAGTTGCCCTTCGGCTTTTCTTTGATACAGACCGTGGTGCTAATGAACGACCTGGCCACTACTCTGGACGCACAGGGTCACTTTGATGAAGCCTACACGTATGTGAAAAAGGCATCGGAGCTGGCGAGGCAGATTGAGCACCCTGAGCTGCACCGGGTGCTCAGCAACATGGCAGGAATATTGATGCATAAAGGTACTGGAGAACAGGGAAGATTGGGGCCCGGAGGGAGTGTCTGGGACAGGGCTAGAGTGGAGTGGGTCAAGGCACCGGCTGAAGAGAGCACCCTCCTCCTCCAAATCAGAAGAGGGCACTGGAGTTAAGAAGAGCACGCTGTCCCCCTTAGTGCGAGGCCAGGAGGAACCTCCTTTGACTTTGTCCTGCAAGTCAGATGAGGGCCCTCTAGATCAGATAGAGGGGTCCTAGCTAGGCAGCCCGGGATGATGCCTTTGATGCTGGCTTCTGTCCCCAAACTCGGCTCTGGCAGAGGGAGGGGGTTTCCTGGCTCTGGCATCCAGTCGTTCATGAGCCTTTCTATTCGTGAAAATCTCTTCCTTGAGCTTCCTATTTTAAAAGTTTTCTGCTTTCCTTTCCTGATTTTAGCAAGCTATGTTGAAGCCAAGTATGTCTACGAGGAGGCCCTGAAAGAGGCTGAGCTCAAGGGAGACGAGGCTTCCATCGAGCACATCAAGGAGGAGCTGACTGAACTGGCCAGCAGCAGAGGCCTTTGACTCAGTTTCACCCGGGGTAAATCTCTCTGGGGGGCAGGGTGGGTAATATCAGTTAACAAAAGAAAGGCAGATGTGATTTGTCTGGAACATCTAAACAAATGGCATAAATCATTCATATTTGAAATTTAACTCTACCCTCTTTCCCCTTCAAACATCAAACAAAACACACTTTACACACGCCTTTTTCTAGAACAAGCCACTTAGACTTGAGCTTTGTTCTAAGTGTTGGACTTTTCATACAGCTCCCCACGTGGGAACAGACTCACTTTATGGTACAGAAAGGAAAGCGTCGTTTTTTGCTACTGAGCTACAGAGACTGATAGAGAAGAAATCTTTTTTCCAAGGCCCAACTCGTTTTGGGGGATATTAGCCCCAGCTCTCACGAGACTGAGATCACTGATTTGAGAATTCTGCAGTCTTTCTTGGCACTGAATATTTTTGTCCATAGCAGAAGATCACAAAAGGCCTGGCCTTAACTTTGGTTTTCATTATGATTTTTAAAAACACAACATTAGTGCTCTGCTCTTCTGTGTGGAAAGAGCAGCTGGATCCAACAAATCTAAGGTCAAAGTCTCGAGTTTCTTCTTTGCAAAGGGAAATTTTGTCTCATCAGGAAATCCACACTACATCAGCTTCTCCCGTGGAGTAGCCACATTCAGTTTCTTGCCAATGGGTACCAAAGAAAAAAAATGACTTTGGAAAAGGGCTTATTCAGGGGCTGCTAGGATTTCATTAAATTTTCACTTAAAAATACATTTCACTGGCACTTATTTGCCATGATCATAATCAGTGAATTAGTTCTACCCACTGTCCAGAATTAGGTTTTCACAAATGGGATTGGTAACCAAGACAGCTGGAAATGGAAAAGCTGCCTGTTCTTTGAAGGGCTCCACATTCAAAATGAATGGCTGAATAAGGCTTCAAACATTCTAACAATCCTGGCTACTGAGTTGAAGATGGAAGGAATTAGTGAGCTGTACTTCACTGGAGTGAGCTGTTCATTTCTGCAGGAATCCGTTTATTGATGTAAAATTGTGTCTTTCAAACCTCGAGAGCTTTAATTATTTATTGTTAAATGAATCTATTAGAATTTTCTTCCTGGGAGAAGGAAAGAAACCTGTCACTTCAGTCTCATCTAATAAAAATGAGATTGAATCTCCTCCCATGTACTAATTTAAACCTGTTAGACTTGAAATTGAACACTTAAGTGATGAAAATTTGTGTGCACATGTGCATGTACACACACACACACACACACACACACACACACATCTCATGAAATTTAGTCTTAACAAATAACTACTTGCCCAGGGAAAAGTTGATAGTTTATCTATGGATCTAGTGGCAAATGTAAATTTTATTTAACTATTTGTATGTCATCCACGGAATGGGTGTACTAGTAATATTTTTGGTACGTGTGTGGATTGGATGATCCTAAATAAAAACACCAAGATCATTTATGTATTGAATAATTTTTAAAATGTACTACTTTAAAGGAATCCAAGTAGGCTTTTTGAGATTGAAAATATATGAGAAAGTAGTTTAAGTCACATAGCAAATAAGAGGCAGGATGGTAGAATGGATGGAGCTGGCCTTAGAAGCCATCCTGGCCACTAGCTCTGGCCTTGGCCACATCTCACCTTTCGGGGGCCCCGATGCTGTTCCCTCTGGGTAATGGAAAGTCTCCTCTAGGCTCTCCCTGGTGAAATGAAATTCCAGGGCTGGTCCAGAAGAGGAAAACCAAAAATAGAATCTTAGGGATAAAGAGCATTAAGTCTAACTTATTTGCCTTTCTACTTCAAAAAATCCTGAAGAAGAGTTAATCTCTGTAAGTTTTGATAGAGATAAAGTACTTCACCAGCAAAAGTTTAAGTTTAGCTAACCAAGCCTCCCCTGGGGGGTTGGGTGGGTGGGGAAGTATCTTGCCTCTCTCTGCCCTCCCTCCCACCCTGGCTCTAGCAGAGTCTCAGAGTGGTTAGACTCAGAAGCTTTTACACACTTAGATATTTTTCCATATTAATCCAGAGATTCCCAGCGTAGCCTGGCCATCTCAGGGGTTTGGGAAAATTCTCTAGGTTCCTTTGAAGGGAGCTACAAATTCTAATATTGTTCCCAGTGAGGCTCATCTGCACTGTCGTAAAACGAGGCAACAAAGCAAATGGAGAACTAGCTGATCCCCTTTTATTGATTGGTCTGAATCCAGAAGTCACTAACTACTAAAGACATTGTGTGGGGAGGAAGGGAGAAATTAAATTTCACCATTACACATGGGTTTTCAAGTCTTAAATGTTTTCAAATCAGAATCAGTGAACATACCAAGATGAAAACATTGTGAAATCACGTATCATAAATCAGCGATGAAAATGCTGTCCAACTGCTTTTGTAAACCACGATCGGAACAAGACAGAACCAATTCTTAAGGCTCCTCACGTTTGAGCCAATCTCCACTTGGACCTGGGTGCTGGAGTCGATGAGGGGACCGGTTCAAGGTTCAGGACTTGAGAAGGCTGGGAAATCTGTGAGCAGAAGCAGCCTTCCTTGAGGGGGCATGCTAGTGGGAGGAAGGCCCAAGACCACTATTGTTTTCACAGACCGCCATGGCCACAATTCCCGCTCTACCCACAGGAGCAGACACTGGGGTGGCTCTGCAGGCAAAGCCACTTTAAACAAACCCCCACTTTATGTGTTTGTTAAAGAAGTAGGAATCGAATGGCCACCATGAGGAGGAGTGCTTAACTGTGTTCTGCTTGACCCCAGAGGACATAGACCGCACACAGAAACAGGCAGAAGTTGCTGGGAGGCAGATTGAGACTTGACAGGAAAACCTTTTTTTCCCCCTGACAAGGAGAGTCCTAAAAGGGAAATGAATGCTATGAGAAGACTAGCCCCTGGCCCTGGAGGTAAGTCACCTGCTTGGGGAGCTCGAGGCAGGATTTTTGATCAGGTAGGGATGGACTTAATAGGTCACCAAGAACCCCGAGGTTCTGTCCAAGGTTATATACAAAAAAAAAACTCCTCCTGGAGATTCAATATTAACTAATAGAACTACGTGGGCTTTTTGGTTTCCTTTTGTGAGAGTGAAGTAATGAATGTGGCAAAGCATCATGGGTCCACAATTTGATCTGAAAAGTCTCTATTTAGACCTCTGTGGCATTAAACAAAATTTTTTTTTACTAAGAAAACTTGGTCAAGAACAGAATTTTTTTTCTTTTTTGGGTGGGCATGAATTTTCAAGCATCTAGAAAAATACTGTAACAAGTTTGCTACCTGTGGACTAACGAATCAGTAAAACTGTTCAGATTCTAGAAATTTCCCATGGTTCAAACCGAAGAGATAATCAGATGGAATCATCCCATTATTAAATGTGAGGTAATCACAGAATCAAGCGAACACATATTCATCTTTCAAGTATCAGAAACGAAATATTTGAACTCCTTTGGAATTTTAGTAAAAACCTCAAGAGAGGCCCAAGTTTCTCTAAAGTGTATACACAGACTACCGTGGATACCCTCTTGAGAGTTCAGTGTATATTAATCCCAGCAAATTTTAAATTGTACCTGAACCTCCTATGTCCTTTTTACCCGTTTTTAACCCAAACAAACCTGGCATTTTCTTAACTAGTACCTAGATGCAAAGGGAGAGTGGAGATAGATTATTGCCTGCCTGCCTGACATTGTGATAAACACCTAAAATTCAGCAGGCAGTGATTAATGAGATCAGAAAAATAGTCTTGGACCACAAATAAAATAATTCCTTATTCCAATTTAAAACTAGCTTAATTAATTAGCCAGATGTTTAACATTAAGCTTGGCCCCCAAACCAGAAAGCGGAAAGAGGATAAGTACTAGTTTGTGCAAAGAATAGAAGACTGTTAAACAGTGAATCACATGGTTTTCAATACTGTAGAGCACAAAATCTAAAATATCTTGATATCGGCTAAGTAACTTGACTGTTCAACAAAATTCAAGGAAGAAAAAAAAAGCTCACATACCAACAAGGGAAAGGTTCCCTTGGAACCCGAGCCGGCCAGCCTTGCTTCAGCAGCGGCCCACTCCCAAGGGCCGGGGGCCGGGGGGTCAGTCTGCCCACAGCCTGGGCTAAGAGTTAAGTCACCAGTGTGCACCTCGTCTAATAGGCCTCTTTTCAAACAATCATCACATACCCATGCAATAATATTGCTGCAGTGCTCATTTAAGAAAACTTTTTTAAGACTGCACTGAAAATGTACAATATGACAAAATACTTTAAAGGAAGGAAATGTGTTTTCCTCCTGCTGGCTGATCCAAATATAATAATGTACAGATCCTGTCACAGGACCACTTACAGTCCACCTTTAGAGCTCAACATTTTCACAAAAGATTTTAAACATCACTGGGAAAATGTAAAGAGAAACAAGTCATTGAAATACAATGCCCGTGATGGCCAATGCAGTGTAACGAGGCCGAATGAGGTCGTTTGGAAGGCAAGGGTTCCGAAGTCACGCTTAAGTTGCTTTAAAAAAAAAAAAAATCACAAAATGACCCCCAGAGTCGATGCGCTGATTGGAACACAAGTACACCAGATACTATAGCGAGGGGAAAACACTGCAAAAAGGTAATCTATTTACAGAAGAATGATTTAAAGACATTATGCTTTTCTTTACAAATAGATGTAGAACAGGAATTGTCCACTTTTTAAAAACTCTTTACATATTTATCTTCAGGATTTCCACCCTCCACTATTAAAATCCTCTTCACGGGCTGTATATCACAGTCATTTTTCTACTTGACTCTCCAAATGAGATTCCATCATTTCTTCATTGTGTGTGGCCCTGGCTCTCCTGGAAAGTCTCTCTGGGCACAAGTCAAGAGACAGTTTTTTGACCCGCAATTGGAAAAAAAAAAAAAAAAAACAACACAAAAAAAGGAAAGATCCCTCCCCCCGGCGTCAATCTGTGCATAGTTCATTCATCACTGTCTGACAGCGTCTCATATTGTGAGGAGAGCAGCGGAGCGGGTTCTCGCTCCCACATCCTGTTTGGTGGGTGAGCAGCCGCCTGGCTCACGGACGAGGGGGCGCATGCGATCGATGTTGGCGGAGTACTGCTGAGCATCCGCATCGTCAAAGGGTTGAAAGGAAACTGTGTTGAACCTGCCAAAAATAAAATTGGGCTTTTATTGATAAGTGAATATGGTCTAGAGAAATGTAATTTCTTTCTGTACAACTGAACAAGAATTGTTCACAAAGCTATTGGGGGGGGGGGGGGCGGCGCGATATATTAGGAGTAATGGAGTAACTTCATACTGGGGAAGAACCACCATAAAAACAGGTAGGAACCGCTGGCTCTACTCGGGACTTCTTACAGCTCCACTGAAACGTGACTTGCTTAACAGCAAAGGTGTCTGCGTATCCCCAGCACATAGCACAGTGTTTGGAACTCAATGGGTCCCCTTAAATGCTTTTTTAAAATGTTGTTTAAACATTACATGAAGCCGGAACAAAGAACAACAAGATGACTGAAGACGCAAGAAAAAAATACAGCCAATAGAAAAATATTTCAATCTCTTTTATTGAGTATGAAAAAAGAAAACTGAATGGCTTTATGGCACATTATTACCAGAAGAATAGTGCTTAAGAGATATCTGAAGTTCATAACTTGAGGAAAAGGGTGTAAAGGTCAGGGATATAGTTCTCATGGGACAGTGAGGAAGAACAGGCTACAGGCTGGTGAAAGAACAGGCTATGGGGATCCTCAAGTTATATTGGTTTCTAAGTCCATTTCTCATAAATCCCTCAGCAACTACCACCCCTGCCATCTTCACCAAAGAACACAATTCTCAATTGCTTGAGAACTTGGAGACAGTTTCTCTGAGCTAGATTTTGTGAGACTGTTTTGTAGCCTGCTACTCCAGGAAGAAGTCTTTAGCTGATGTAGTCTAAGAATTTTGGAATAAGAAGAAATCACCCTTGGATAGCACTTTAAGCTTTAGAAAGCACTTTCTTCACTACAACTTTGTGAGGTAGTGAGGACAAAAAAATATTTGTGACTTGCCCATCATCACACAGGAATTCAAAACTGAGCTCACCAAGGCCCCAAATTCAAAGTTCTTTCCCTTCTGGACTGCTTATGAGGAATATTGACTAAAGAACTAAATCACCATGGTGTGACAGATATGTAATTCATGAATCGAGTGTGAATAACTTGGATGTTCAGTTTATTCTTTCCCAATGGAGACATTTCCTACTAAAAAGACCTAAGGTAATTCTAAGACTAATTTATGATCACTTTTATATTGCCATTAAAATGTAAGCTATGAGGGCAAGTAGAATTCTCTTCCTAGACCTATCATACACACAAGAACAGGCTATATGCCATAAAGCGGAAATTGTATTTTTTCAGATGACAGTTTATGAATTAAGCTTGTTGTACCAGGAAAATCTTATACAAAAAGACTACAACAGAAACAAAAAAAGAAAATTCAATGTTCTTTAATTATGAGTAAATCTGAGCCTGAACTGAGAGGAGAATGAGCCGGCCTTCTCTGTGGAGATGTGGGCCTGTGGGCATGGAACACAGCATACATACTGTTGTTTGAGCAACATGGTGATGAATTTTGCTGAATAATTTCCTCATTTATTACCTTATAAAGGATGGACCTCAAGGTGAGAGAACATGAAAGGATATATTAGGAAAGGAAGGTAATGTTAAAACATGAGGGAAAAAACATGTTTTTTGTTTTTTTTTTTTAAAATGACCTGTTCAGAGGCTTTGGGCTGAAAGAGATACCTCTTTATATATCCTTTCCCTTTCTGTGAATCTTTGATTTCATTATAAACTTCACTAAAGACACACTGCCATGGACTGATCATCTCTTTCAAAAGATGCCTCTTCCAGCAGTGTGGGTCCCAACACATCCACATACATGCGGTGTGATTTTCACATCTCTTCCTGTATATCTGTCCCAGTGCCACCATTCCTCCCCCAAACATGTTCTGAAACAGTGTGACTAGGCCCTGGTTATCCTGGATTTCCCTATGGAACCAAGCCCTCTGCTCATGCAACCTTAGATAAACAAAACTTCTGAAGTGCAATTCTTCATTTGTCCATGAGCCTTAATGCTGCTTTTTAGGTGATCCTTTACCATAGTCCTTTGGCAAGTATGTGTCATAACGAGAAGCCACACGTCATTACGGGAAGAATACTGGGGTTCAACATAGGCCTTTGTTTCAGGAAGACGACTGAGATCAATAAAAGCACTATATTTCCTTAAGTCTTTTGTCCACTCTGTCCCTCAGCTCTCCCTGGGCCTAAGTCATTGTTCCTATACATTATCTAAGACAGAAGTAATTCTAGGACACACGCTATGGAGAGACTAGCCATAGGCAGGCTTCATCCACTGGGCTTTTCTGTATGAAGAGTTAGGCTGAATTCTTTTGAGTGATTATGATCTCACCTGCAGTACTCTGGGACTTTTTGCGATCAGCATGATGCTATCCGAAAACAGATGTATCTGGAGGATCTCACCCTCTGTAATTTAGTCTGACCATGTGACTTTTCTGCTCCAGAGGCTACCTAGGGCTTTTAGGACAAGATACAAGGACTTCTCCATTGGGCTTTTGAAGCCCCCTCGGGCTCTTTGGCCAAATTGGCTTCCTTGCTCTTCTCCCGACTTCAAGTCTCTGCTCTCTGAACTCTTATGGGGCAACTGAAGTGCTGCTTATAAGAACCCCTTGGATTTCCTCCATCAGGAGTGTTCTTGCTCATCTGTTTACAAGTTCCCTCCCCTCAGTAGAATCTAAATTCTTTAAGTAGTCATATCACCAGCATCTAAGCACAGTACCTGGTAAATAGTAATCACTTAATAAATGCTTGTTGATTGATTAGGGTTTGCACTAGATTTACCTCTGTCACTTACAAACATCCTTTTTTAAAAATTTTCTTTGCTTGATACTAACAAATCAGGTATTTCTAATAAAAAAATCATGTTCTATCTTTCAAGGAATCCTTGACACATATGGGAGAAGCACTTTGCTGGAGAAGGGCCTTGAAGGTGGTATTTTGCCTCTACTGAATGGCATGCTTTTTAATAACCAACAAACAATAAGCAAGGCAGGTTCCTGTACATTCAGCTCCTTTCAATCCACTGTGTCACTAAGAATAGGTAGAACCCATTCATTTAGGAATGCCAGCCTGTTCCTTCTCACACCTCCAAAGGGGCCCTCAATGTGTGTACAGATCATCACAAGCACTGTGCACAGACAGGCAAGTAGGGCTGCTGTCCCCCTTTTTGGTCACAAGTCTGTATTCTTTCTCCGCCTTTGGTATCCCTTCCCTCTTACATATACCTGTGAATTGGGATGCCTCCAGCATGGACCTCCTCTGTGTACCCCTGGTTTGGTCCAGCTTTGTGTTCTTGGAGGGCCATTTCTGCTTCCTCATCATGCAGTACACATCAGAGACTAGGATGCTAGTCCAAAGGTGGTGGCCCCATTGGCCTTCATGATGAAAAGAGTTTGTGATACAAAAGTCTTTACAAATAGCTTCCATTTCTGTCTGTTTTCCTCCCAATCCCATCATTCCATGTCTTCAAGATGACTGCTCAGTCAGGTCTTTCTCCATGCTTCTTGTAATCTTGCCTTTCTCTCCACATCTCCTCACTGTCTTATGAGACGATACTGCTCATAATCTTCCACGATCCTCCTCCCTAAGATTTTACAAAGGCATTTATATTCTAAACCAACATTGCCGTTAGCTGCCGTACGTATCTCTCGGTTTGGTCAGGAGATTAACTGTATCGTGGTTGACGTGGTCTCTAGGCTCTCTTGGTTTCCCCACTATGGCAACTTCTTTACAAAAATGGTTATAATCTGGTTCTGGGGGCATCAACAAACATCTTATTTAAATAGGTCAGGTTGAATTTGTTAGTTTTTTTTTTTAATTGAACTGTGCATTTTTCTTTTTTATTCATTATACTAGTTTTCCATTAACATTTATCTTTGGTCTAGGAAGTTGAAGGCCTGACTGTACACCACACCTGATCCAGGCCTGTATGCCAAATCAGTTACAATTAATCTCCTGTCTGTTAAAATATAATCAATATCCTGTTAAAAAAAAAATGTCATCTGGTCTTTGGCATATGCAGCACTTCCCAAATCCACTTGGAAATATTTAGACAGGGGTTCTTAACCATTTTTGTGTTGTGGACAACAGTCTGGTGAAGCCCACAGACTCTTCAGAATCAAATTTTTAAACGCATAAAACAACATATATGGGACGACTACAAAGGAAACCATGTTGAAAGTTATCAAAATATCTTTTTAAATAACAGTTCTGAGACCCCAAGTTAAGAACCCCTGATTCATCATAGAAGAACGAGGCGTCTGTGTAGTGTACAAATCTTTGGCCTCTTTCTTGATTCCAAAAGCAAAATTTCCAACCTGTTTTTCACCATCTTCCCCCACACTCACCTTTGCACTGAGATCACTGAGCACATAAAGTGTACATTGCCTTAATGGGGTAGGGAGTCCTTCTCTTCTTCATATCACTTCTCTATTCCCTCATCTTCTGCAAATCATTCATGCACGTGCTACTCATCATTTCATGGTGATGTTGTCACAAACGCTTACAAAGAGCGTAAATGTAAGGTGGCCAAATGTACTGTGAAAACAGTTCTTGCAGTCTCTGGTCGTTCAATTGTCTGAGGCACCATTTGTTTTTCCCAGGATTTGGGACCTATGGGGCTGATGAAATTGTTATCTAGGAAGGGAAACAACGCTCTTCTACTTTTACTTCATTCCCTAGGGGTTACTGTCATTTTTGACTTGGGTGCACTGGGATAAGCAGGGATTTCCTTTATGAATATAAGCATTTAGTAATAGGATTCTTTTTGTTGTTGCTCTGAAAGTATTGTGGTGTCTCATTGATTCAATTTCTTAAGATTGTAATCTTGTACGGGGGGCAAACCTAAACCTAGCCTAAAACACCTGTTGTAGTCTACGGGACCTGACGAGATGGACAAAGACCTCACGGTTTGCTAAGGGAAGGGAATGGCAATTAGGAAGAACACTACTCCTATTGCCAGGATGGCTGGATATTAGTCCCTGTATTTGTTGACAAAGTAATTAGAGGCTCTGGGTGATGAATTCCAACGCTGGAACAGAGCTCCATATCCACAGAAGTTGGCCAACTGAACTCGGTGGGAAAGTTATCGAGGGGGTAAAACACCGCCGGATTCATTGTGCTGGCTGTTTCTAATGATTACTGAGAAGATGACCATGGAATGAACAAAAATGAAGTTACATGAGTCTGAGCCAGTGATGCTGCACAGAAGGTGGAGAACGAATTCATGGAATTGTGATAGTCAGGTGAAGATGGAAGCAGCTCCTTTCCCCCTACTGATGGGGCTCTAAAATAATGTGTTGCTCCAGAAAAATAAAGAGATGAAGGTTGGGAGAAGGATGGCTATGGAAGAAAGGAATATTCTCCTGGTGCGGCTTCTTCCTGTTCACTTGGCCCCAGGCCTTCCTCAAATCAAGGCATAAGCAAGCTACCACTATCCCAAAGTATACTTTGATAGAAGTGGGGAAGGAGAGGAGATGCTTGCCAGCTAGAAACTGCCAGCAGGAGGAGGAGGCGGCTTGAGGGGTTTGGCTAGCTGATTACTGGTCAATGGGAACAGACACTGACTTATTTAATTAAACAGAATTTTATAAGTTGGGAAAATTAACCAGGGACCCTTTTGTTCTGGTATGTTTTAACCTCCTATTTGGGAAAGATGAGAAACCTGTAACTTGTTCCGATGGCACAATCTGATGGCAGGCTAGGGACAATGTTTATTAATTGAAGAAACAAAGAGTTTTTTAATTGATTCTGTAACTCTTATTGGCTAAACAAACCCTAGACTCTTAGAACAGGCTACTTCAGAAATTACTAGAGCTAAGCTCTAAAGGGAGAGTATTCCTCCTGCTAGGTCAGATATCTGAACTGTTGATTTGATCTGATTTGAATTTCTCCAGGGTTAGCCTCCTGGACAGTCCGCAGACCTAAATGGTGATACTTTCTTGGATGGCTTGCTCTAAATGGACAGAAAGGTCAGGAAGGGTTTTCTAAGAGGGAGTTATGGACCTAATTATTATAACCAGCTCCATAACGTCCCAGGTGGGAAATACCAAAAGAAGAAAAGAAGAACCTTCACCCCAGCACCTGTTTATCCTCTGCCAACTCTCATGTAGCAAGGCCATACAAAGTTAGACTGTCCAGAGTACTCCCAAAACTCATTAAGTTCTTTCCACAGGAAGTTAAGGGACCAATATCCTTGGGGATTCCTTGGAAGAGAGGTTTCAGCAGTCAGCAAAAAGGGGCCAAAGACTTCTGGCTAGATCAAGATGATGGGACAACCAGTATGGTGGCCTCAAATACAGACATAAATTAGCCTGAGGATGGATTTGTTGAATGGGTGGAGGTGGCTCCATGTTCAGGTGGTTATTTTATCAGCCCAGCCCAGGACAGGAGGACAAGGTCATGGAAATTCCTTAGAATGCCCAAGCCTTGATGCACTTTAACCCTCTCTAGAGGGCAGGGTGGAGATTTCTAACTGAACTCTAATAGGGAAGGGAGGGTTGAAGAATGTGGCAAGCCTGAGCCCATTGAGTGCTCCGTGACTGCTGACCTCTGAAGGGCAGCTGACACTTACTCTTCTCAGCTCTGGCCACTTCCTTGGGATAACATGAATGCTAAAAAATGCTTTGATGCTTATGTGTGTGGACTTCTTAGTGTCCCTTGTCTGATCAGTAAGTGAGGTCTTCTTGTGGGGGACAGGAGAGGCCGGATGCTAAACAAAGGGTCCCGTCAGCATGCACCAACAACCATATTGCTCCCTGGGTAGCCACGGTAATGCCACAGAACAGAGCATGGGGAATGTCAGGCCTACTGGTTACATCAGGCCCGTGAAGTCATTTGCCAAGGCAATCACAGGCAAGGATGAGCTGAGAGCTAGGTACAGCAATCACAATGATACATTTATATGGCCTGTGAATGATGTTATAAACGCCCAAATGGACTCTGGCAGAAAAAAAAGTTCCCCATCCCTGCCATAGACAGAACTCACTTCACCTCTAGAACAATGCTGGGATGCACTAAATTTCATAGTAATAAGACCAGTTTTTTTTTTAATTTTCACTAAAACTAACTGCTCTGCAAAGGCAGTGTCTGCTCTCAGTCCCACACTAACCTTTTCTTCGTGGGTTTAGTGATTTAGATAAATCACTTCCCTGAAGTTCAGATGGCAAATCCTGCCCATGCAGAAGAGATTGGGTGGGTGGGTGTGAGAGGAATATGTGAGGCAGAGAAGTGGTAAAAGGGTGAGCTCCTAATTAGTCCTCCTTTCTAGTGACAGATAAAGGGGAGGGGGTGAGTGGGAGTTTCATTAGACTTTGAGCCAAAGAATGTGTTTTTATTGTCTTATAGATGGATGTCTCTTTCAGAGGGAAAGGATGGCCACAGGAAGGGGGCTACAGGCCGGAGAGCTCCTCTCCACAGGGCACAAGGCGAGTTCCAAGCAAGGGGGTGGGGTGGGGAATGGGGGAGGGTTGTGCACCCTTAGTTTCTGCAGATGTTGACCCAAAGATACCTTTAAATACTTCCACATCTGGTGGCCAGTTTTCTGGCTCAAGATCCTGTCATTTTAAAGCACCGACAACTAGCACAGGGTAACTACGCTGACCTCATATCCATAATCTATCAGATTTGATGGCTTTAGTTACTCAGATGTGGGAGACTGGCTATAACAGTTTTTCCTCTGTAGAGATTTTTCTCTTTTCCCCTACTGGGGTGTTCCCCCCCATGGCCACACGAGAACCAAGACCTCGGCATAGTAGCATGTCTTTGGCATTATTTATCTGCTTTGCTCAGGCCTTGGGCCCAATGGAAAAGGAACAGGATGCGTGCACGGCGTTCATGATTTTAAGCATATGCTTGGGCTTTAGCCATAGAGACCTGGAATGGGGATAGAGTGAAAAGGTCTTCCTAGGGAATCCTCTATAACTTGCAATGAAGAAAGGATGGCTCCTCAGATGGGACAAGCTCTTCTGGCAGGGGCTGCTCTTACTAAGCTGAGTGCATCTCTACTTGCTATGTGGAGCTGTACCTGCTATGTATCTTACTTGAGTATATGTAAAAAATATGTCTCTCCACATCAAAAATTTGCACTTGCAGGGACTTAGGACCTGATCTCCAATTCCTTTCTTCAGAGTCATTCTGTCAAATCAGCAACTTTTTTTTTCTTCTGCTATCATTTACATTATAAAAGGGGCAATTTAATTCCTCTAATATGTCAAGAGGCAAGTCCCTGGCTGGCTGGAGCTTTTCATCTGATTTCAGATTCTTACTAACTGCTTGTGTGACTGACTCACTTGATCTCTCTCTCTCTCTCTCTCTCTCTCTCTCTCTCTCTCTCTCAACCAGTTTTTATCATCTGTCAAAGGGGGAGTAATGATAATAATAATACTCCCTCACATGGTAGTTGTGAGGATCAAATAAGCTAACATATAAAGTACTTTGCAAAGTTTAAAGCTTTATATAAAGGCTTACAACTCCAACTATAGTAAGTAGAGTTGGTGTTTATAGCTATTTTTAAAATGGTCATGCCATCTTTTATGGAAATTGTTGCGACTTTGGCACCATCACTGTAGAAGAGGAAGAATGTAGAAGAAACTACATAGAGTAGAGGGCCATTTTTATTTTTCTTTGTTTTATACACTGCTATAGCCATAAAGGGTTCATCCCTAGGGGGATGGGCCTCCTAATACTTAACTAAGCTGGCCCTTGGAAGGCATATGCTATTTTGGCAGAGAATGTTCTCTCAAATCTTTCCAACCTGGCAAGCAGAATATGCCCTAACTTAAATGTATTCTACTGGGCACAGGCTTCAAGAACCCTTGGCCAAATCTATATCATAGTCAAGGTGCCCCAGTAGAACTTAGTAGTTCAAAACTTGAAGACACAGATGAAGGGAAATAGTGAAAGGTTACTGGTGAAACTGTCTCAGAAAAGGCAATAGCTACTAGGAACTATTTGCATCAGCTGATGAAAATACCTAAGACAAAAGCTTATGTCTATCTACAAAAACCAGCTAATTTCCTTGCTATGAATTGCCTGCTCATGAAGGCCTCACCTAGTTTCAGAGACACAGAGGGGATCAGAAAGACTGCTTTCCCAACCCGTCCCGGCCTGGCTCTCTCACTAGAAACTGAAACCAGGAATTTCTGTGCTAATCTACACACACAAATCTAGGCTGGAAAGTAAAGTGTGCAAGATATAGTGACTAGTGGAGAACACGGTTTTCAAGATATAAAATGATTGCTTTGGGAAGAAACAATGTCTATAAAGAATATAGATATACAGTGACAGAAGCCCTCAGGAAGTTCCTCACCTGTTGAAGAGGGCCTGTCTTCCCAGGCCCACACGGGTGTTTGCCTGTGGTAATCTCCTTCTGAATGGACAGATGAAACAGAAGAGGGGCGTTCAGCTCCTAAATAGCCCTGCCCAGGAATGGGTGATTTAGACTTCCTACTATTCGACTTGCCAATTAGCTTCGGTTTGCCAACTCCTCCACCTGCAAGCAAGATATATATATATATATATACACACACACACACACACACACACATATATATATACATATACATATAGATAGATAGATAGATATTTTTTTTTAATCACTTAGGGGTCTAAGATAAAAAGTACACACACATACACACACTAAATACAAATGAAAGTAAATTAATCTCTTGGAAAAAAATCTATATTTTTAAAAACTGCTTAAGAAATAACTAAGCATCCTTAGTGGGAGCACAAATACTGTGAAATACAAATTTCTGTTTTCTTTAAGGTCTGTGACATAGTAGAAAGATCATATGCTATTTCTTACTCTTTTCTTTTGACTTTCCAGCCTAAACACATTCTTCCTAAAAATGGAAGTGGATAAGGCTTCTTAATTGGTGGTATTGATGATAAAACATTGAACTTCTTTTACATTCCCAACACTGAAGAGAAGGGCAGTTTCCCTCAACATCCCAGTATCTCTGGTCTAAACTTAAGTGGACATAATAAGATTTTAAAAACTTTACCAGAATTAGGTGATGGGTTTGTTTCCTCTCTGCGTGTTTCATTATTGCCCAACATGGATGGGTTTGTACCACCTGGTACTACTGCCATAGGTTGTGTCAAGACAACTCCGTGATCTTCTCCTTTGTCATCAAAGTTTCCCATGAGAGCCTTCCTTATTATGTCTTCTAGACCCAGATTACTGGCAGGATCCGCAAAAGAATGACCTCTGGCACTGATTGAGCCTGAAGGAAAAACAAAACCCAAATTCTAATTAATTACTACAAGACTGGGGTCAAGAGAACAGCAGAAAAGGAGAAATTAATTTGGTAACACAGAAGTCTTAGATGCTGTCAGCATCACCCAACCATTCATGAAAAGCAGCTGGCTCCCTGAGAGCTCACTGATATTCTTGTTTCTTTTCCCATCTAAACCAGTGTTGAACATCTTTTTTCTTAAATCTTCACATGCTATGCTCTAATTTCCTGAAACCAAAGATTCTTTATTTTTAGTATGTCTAGCTACTAGTCTGAAGAATCCTATAGATCCCTTTTCAAAATTATGTTTTAAAATGCATATAGTGAAACATGCAGGACTACAAAGGAAACCAATTCTACTGAAAACAATTGTCACCATTAAACAAAAAAGTTCCCAAACCCCAGGTTAAGAACTTGTCTCTGTGCCTTCTCTTTCTTTTTGTTTTTAAATAATTAACATGCTAATAATATTTTAAGCTAATGATTCTCAGTTGATTCACTAGCACCACATTATTGATTTAGGGTTAATAATGTAGTCTCTAAGTTCTGTGATTCCAAGTTCATGAGATTTTTAGGTGAAAGAAACTTCAAAGATTATTTATTACCTTGTCCAATTAACTCCCTTAATTTACAGATATAATAATAAAAGCTCAGAGAGATCAGATAACTTTCCAAGGACACATAAATAGGAACACAAACTATGAGTTGAATGAGATCACCTAATCTGACTTATTCATTGTACAGATAAGAAAACAGGCCCAGAGAGATTAAATGAAGTCTAAAGTCATGTAAAAAATTAGTGGTCCAAAAGGTAAAATGAATAAATTTCTATTATATAAATCTGAAAAGTTTTTTGCACAAACAAAACCAATGCAGTCAAAATTAGAAAAAAGAGCAAGAAACTAGGGGAAGGAGGAGAGAGGGAGAGGGAGAGAATTTGTACAAATTTCTCTGATAAAAGTTTCATTTTTCACCAAATTTATAAAAATAGGAGCCAATTCCCAATTGATAAATGGTCAAAGAATATGAACAGGCAGTTTTCAGAGAAAAACTTCAAAGCTTTCAACAGTTAAGTGAAAAAAATATTCTAAATCACTAATCATTGGAGATATGCAAATTAAAATAACTAAGGAATCACATCACACCTATCATATTAGCTAATACAACAGAAAAGGAAGAAAAACAAAAGGAGGATCACTAATATAATGTGCTGTTGGGAGTTGTGAAATTGAAACTATAAGCAAAGAACTATAAAGGCCAGAAAAACATCTACTAGCTCTATATCCAAAGCAAATTTTAAAAAAAGAAAGAAAGAAAAAGAGGAAAAGGATTTATGTATACAAAAGTGCTTTAAGCAACTCTTGTGTGTTGGAAGTTGAAAACTGAGGGAATGTCCAAGTAAGTTATGGTATATGACTTGATGGAATACTATTATGGTGGAACAAATGATGAAAGAGACACTTCTGGAAAAACCTTTCATGAACTGATATAAAGTGAAATGAGCAGAACCACGAGAATATTGTGCATAATAACAGCAGTATCAGTAGCTATGATCAACCGTGAATGGTTTAGCAGTAAGATAATCATTTGAGCACAACTCAAAAGGACCAGGATGCAAAATACTGTTTGCTTCCAGAGAGAAAACCAAGGGGCTTGGAAAATACAGAATTTTCCTTTATTGTCCTTACTTGGTTTTTGGAGGGAGGGTTTTGTTTTTGTTTTTTTGGGTTGTTTTTTTTTTTTTTTTTTTTTGGGGGGGGGAGTGGCAAAACATGGCTACTTCAAAGGTTCCATATGACTTTCTTTATATGCAAAATGGATATTGTATTTCTTTCTTCTAGATATATGGATGAGAGGCATGGGGAGGGAGAAAGAACACTTGGAACTGAAAATATAAATTAAATCTAAAAAGAAAAAAAAGACAAGAAATGGTAGTAAGCAGCAGGGTCAAGATTTGAACTTAGGTCGTTTTTTCCATTGTGTTACATTCAGCCTCAGCAAAAAGGATAACTTATCATTATTTGTCTTACCTGAGGTAGTGACTGCTGGCAGATTAAAGATTTCTGTTCCTGGCTGAGCAGCTGCTGGAGTTAAAACATCAAATATTTACGTTCACTATGTGGAACCAATTATGGACGTCAAAACAGATAACAAGTACTCAAAAGCTTTACTGTTTCAGGGTCTTAGCGTCTCCTCTCTACCCTCCAGTGTACATTTCTCATTATAGGTACCACATAACACATTGATAATTCTTAAAATATTCCGCCTACACCCACGACATCTACCACAAACACAGTCATTTATTATTTAGCAATTATTTCTTAATTACAAAATTATTTTTAAAAACCTTATTGGTGTGTTTTGAGGGATGAAAGAGGTAAAATGTGACTTCAAGAGTGTCACTCCTAGTACATTTGAGTTCTATAAGTTTTGTTTTCAGCTAATAAAATAAGTCCCACTTACCCATGTCAGAGTCACCTCCACCAGAGGAGTTCAACTTACGAAAAATTTCCTGCTTCTTTGATTTCACCATGGGTGAAGTGTTTTCCAGCTTGGTGAAGAAGGAAGGCAAGTAGCTTATGCTTCCTGGTGAGCGGGAATCATTCCTACGAGGAAGACCATGATGTATTAATGCAGCGTTGCCCCGAAGAGGAATTCAGACATGTCTTTCATTGAGAACAGCACTATTCTAGAGCCATTAAAAGCTTCTCATCTTCGGGAACAATCAAAAAGTCCTCCCTGCCTTTGTTAGGACTTTTAACACTGCACCTAAGACAAAGATTAGCCTCGGTCTCTAAAGTGAATTATAAGCTCAAAGGGAACATTGAGGTTAAAGGACCTGTGCAAAGTCACATGGGTTCTAAAAATGTCAGAGCCTGGATCTGAAGTGAGGTCCCCCGCTCCCAGGTTCAGGGCTCTTTTCATCATCCCATGCTGCTGCTCACCTTGCTACACAAAATGAGGACATAACTACCAATGTGAGCTCTTGTTCAACACATTCTCACAAAGGGCTTGAAAAGCCCCAAGTCCAATGTTAATTCAAGGTTTGCAAACTACACTGTTCATATTAAAGATCACCAGAAACTACAACTCTGGAATAAAGCCATTTCCCAACTGGGGCCAGGCAGTATGTTACAATAATAGTCTAGTCTGAAGAATTATAGTCAGCTCTCTAATAAAGTAATAAAAAGGGCTGGAATGGGTTAGCCCCAAAAAGAAGAAATAAGAACAATCACTGATGCATTCTGGAGTCTAAAGATCATGGAATAAAGTTCTTACAGAGGAATAAACACAATCCTGCCATATGATTATTTCTTTCATTCATTCAATGTTAATTGATATAAGAATAAAAGAGATCTTGCCCTCACAAAGTTTACAGTCCAACAGAAGACATAAAATAGGAATAGAAGGCTTGGTAGTTAACAAAGCCCAACATATACACATTGACTTGCTGATGATCAGAGCAGCGCTGTAAAGGGTACTGAAAATATGATTTCCCCCATTTTACAGTTTTCTATGTTTCTTTTTCTGTAATGGCTAATGGAAGACGCCAAGGCACATGCTCTGGGCTCACCTCTGCTCCGCGGGCACTGCGCCCTGAGACAGTAGCAGGATGTTGTCCTGCTTCTCATGGATGACTGGAACCTGAGGTGGGGAGATTGGCTCGTAGGGTTCAGAGGAGACCTGACTTCTTTCTGGAGATTTTCCAGGCCTGAGATTATAAGACACACATCATTAGAAAAATGCAAAAGCCCAAAGTCTCACGCCTTTGTGGAGCAGGGTTTTAAGCCATCACTACAATTGCTGCTGCTGCAGGAAGGCATGTTACCCACCCCTGTGTCATGGGCCAAAGAAGGTCTTCTGCCATATCTGTTTCTGGTGGAAATTAGTTAATACTGAGAGCACTGGTAATAGGCCTGAATGCTCAAGGATGGTGAGAAAGGCCCCTTCCTGATACTCTACCCTCCTGATTGTGAGGCCCTCCTCTTTAGCCCCCTGTACAAGCACCTGGAAGACCTTCCCCAGTGATCACTGTGGTCTGTGATCCATTAACAACTCCTTCTCTGAGCCTAATTTAAAGTTTTCCTGTCTTTCAAAGAAGGTAAAGATAACTATGATGATTTAAACTTTATCTGAAAGGGAAAAAAGTATGAGAAAGGTCACCAAGTGAGCAGCTTCCCATTCAGCCTGCTCCTATACAGAACCAGTTGTATTTCAGAGTCAGGTAGTAGAAGAGTTGACCAAGGAAAGAAGTTCTTTTATGTCAAACTCCTCTAGAACAACAAACCTCTAACCGTGAAATTCAAGTGCTTGCTGCTGTTAATAAGCATGTCTCATCCCATTTAACCTTTTTGTGGCATTTCAACTGGACTCCAAAAGCAAAGATTCCTTTAGAGAGGTGTGAGCTTTTACATTTCTCTGCATAAGACACCTATTTCCCTGTCCTATACTCAGAGACACTCTTTGCTCATTTTCTGTTCTGAAATACATTAAAAAAAAAAAAAAAATCAAAGTCCAAATAACCACCACAAAGGGGACAAGACAAAAGGGGACATCTGAACCATCTAGGATTGTGAACAGAGTCCTCTTGTTCCTTGCCCCACCCTGATCAAAATAACCTAAAAATAACACTTTAATCATAATCCCCATGGCCCCTTTTCTGGACATGAGAGGTATAAAAACAAACATGTGGTCTTTGGGTATGACTACTAATGTACCAAGAAAACCTTGCTGAGAAGGCAAGGGATGGACAGGAGCAATCATTTTTAAAATGGGGAGGTTAATTTAACATGGAATTTGTGCAAATCCTTTACCTTGCCCTGGATTTATCAGAAAGATTTTCAGGAGACACCCTGGAGCTGGGCCGTGGATGAAGGACAGCTTGAGACTGGGATTCTGGACTGTAACGGCTCGATGTTTTTGTCCTCCCAGGAGTAGATACTAAAGGAGATGCTGAATTCTGGAATGTAGAAGTGGGAGGCTGCTGGGAAGCCTGCGAGGCAACTTGGTTTCTAGCAAAATCTTGTGTAATAATTTGCTGTTAATGGGGAAAGAAGGAGGTGGTTAAGCATCTGTAACACACCCATGCATTCTAACAGAAGAATCTGGTATTCAGAGAGGGGGGCGGGGGGAAGCGCAGGGGACTGGGGGTGGGAAGGATGCACACAAAGAGAGAAGGGACCTCCACAAACTCTGGGCCTCCTTGCTGGAGCCTCCCCTCGGGAATAAATCAGAAACCCCCAAGCCCAGCGTGATGCTTACACAGATGTGGTCGGCAAGTGTGATGAGGCGATGGGTCCGGGGAACCTGCCCCATTCCTTCTGCTTGCGAAGAAGGAGGGGGTGGCGGCAGCTGCTGCTGCGGAGACGGAGACTCTTGTTGAGGCCGGTATCGAGGCAGGGATCCATCATATTGTCTATTGGGATCACCTGATGTGGGACACCAAGGGGGTTTTTCAATGAGGATTTTCTCCTGAGACTAACAACGATCTGAGTTTAAGCTAACTTTGCAGGTGTCTCTTCAAAGAATTTAACATTTAGCTCATAACAGATTTAAACCCATTTTTAAGAGGAAGAAAGCCCCAAACATTTCTTCACCTACAGACTGACTACAACGACAAAGTGAAAAGCAGGATGCATCTGAATCAGGGTCCAAGCAGTGAACTGAGCTGATCTTAACAACCAGCCCTTGTCTCTTCTTGGACCAAAATGTCAATGATTCTCAAAGGAGAATGAGAAAGCAATGTTTCTTGAATTAGCAGTTATTTTCAAGAGTGCATATAAGTTAAGTTTCTAGATTCATTCTAAAATTAAAAAACTATATTTAAAAATTTCAGAAGCTTTTACTGAAAGATAACAATATGAAACAAAGACCAATTTTAACATTTTTAGCTAATGTTATAAATAAAGAGCATAGGCATATACTAGCATCTGTTCAACATATAAAATAAACTGGAAGGTGTGAGATATCTAACTTTAAAAAGCTAAGTTATAAGCAAAAGTGATTCGTAGTTTCATATATAATTCTCTTTTTCTGTAACAGGCAAATGCTCAGGCTTTTTGATGTTAGGCATAAACAAAAAGGGCCAGGGCCTTCAGAGAGGCTTACTTTCTGCAGAATTTGCCTTCGCAGCCTCCTGTGGGTAGGTCTGGAGTTTTTCTTGGGGTGGTGCTGGTGAGCTGGCAGGGCTTATCACCTCAATAGCATCTCCAGATGGTTCATATCGATGAGATGATACTTCAAGAAAGGGAATGAAGATTATTTGAAAACAAATCATCTTAGAAATTTAACAGAGCAAAATATTTTGAACCTGCTCACAAATTTTAATGGGTGACCCTTAATTCAGAAAGCTTACAATGAAACAGGGTAAAGCAATAAATTTGCTTTTTAAAGTTGTCTTTACCATAATCAATAATCTCTGTCACTGTTATAAATCACAAGAAACAGAAGATACCATTGCCACGGCCATTTCTCAAATCCTTTAAACAGATTACTAACTATCCTGGGATAGATACCTCAGTGAAAGACTTTTTAGAGCTGATTTAAGTAAAGAACATCTATCAGAAGGAAAGTGGCCAAGTCCAATTTCCAATGAGTGAGGTTAGTTAGTGTATCGTGATATGGTGTTGGATAGTATGCTGCTGCCTTGCGGTCCTCGTCCTGCCACCACATAGCTCTTAGGACTTTCCTTTGAACGTTCTCAGCCCATTTTCTACTCTTTCCTGCGCAGCTCTCTTGGCCACGTCACAGTGGGGCAGTTACTGTCATGGGACACACCTCCCTCACTGTTTGTCTCACTTTGCTGATCCCCTAGATCCTAAGTATGCCAGCCAGGCAAAGGCCGGGGAAATGATCCTGCTCATCCTTCTTCGGCTCAGATGGGGAAACCGAGGCAAAGAGAACAAAGTACTTGTCCAGTGTCACAAAGTTAGGAAGTGTCTGAAGCAGACTTGAACTCAGAGAGACGAGTCCTCCTGACTCCAGGCCTGATGCTCTGCGTACTGTGTGGTGGCGTGTACGTGTGTGTGTTGACATGTAATGTACAGCCAGAGTCCTCCTGACTCCAGGCCTGATGCTCTGTGTACTGTGTGGTGGCGTGTGTGCGTGTGTGTTGACATGTAATGTACAGCCAAACAAATAGTTCTGGGATTGTGGTGCTAAGGTTCAGCTCTATTATTGTGGCCAATAGAAAAGCACCCGAATCTAGGATCCCGCAGCTCCTGGCACTGTCCTGGTGTCCTCACCTGGGCCACCTTGGCTGGGGTTTGGCCAGGGCCTGACTGGACTGCTGACCCACAGACTCTGCTCCCACCACCTGCCCCTTCTTAGTAAACCCAGGACTCAGGAAGCCTCTGGCCCTCAAAGTAAGGACTACTCTCACTGGCCAGCACGCAGGGCCCAACCTCAGGCTTCAGAACTGTGGCTGAAATACGTACGACTGCTCGAAGAGTCTGAGCTCTGAGAGCCACGTTCCCGTGCATCCTTGTCCGAGGCAATCTGCCTGGTGATGATGACATCGATGAAGTTCGCTGCAGTGATAGTAGTCTTCCCCAGCGTCCTTAATTCCTCCTCGTACCGAGACTTAGGAGGAGGGGCTTTCTCTTTGCCAGCCTCCGAATAAACAATTGAAGACGTCTGGCCCTGGGGTTTGCCACTTGGGAAAGCTGAGGATGTATACGGGCACTGGACGGACCTCTTGTCCACCTCCAGGCCTGTCTTTGGCTCCGGCTGCGGCTGTGGCTGCTGCTCACCAGCTGACCTGCCTCTCAGGTTCTCCTCCAGCCTGGATGCTTCGTGCTTACTCTCCTTTGCTTTGGTCACTTCCATCTGAGGGGCGGAAGCAGCGGCATCCACCAGAGCAGCCAAGGCATCGGCAGCAGTGTTGTAGCGGGAGGCAGGTAAGCCTGGGGTTAGTGCGGGCCCACCGGGGGGCATCTGCCTGCAAATAAGAAACATTAACCAATCAACAGACATATGGGGGAAACAGGGGTCCAACAACTCCCCTACTGCCTAGTAGGTCGTCTCGCTAACACCTTGCCAGCTAAGAAGGGAGGGGCCCGGGCAGTCCTGAGCATGACAAGAGGCTGACAGAACCAGAAGTCGGGCTCGAAGCTGTGACTGCAGGTCCACTGTCAGCGTGACCCTGACTGGTGAGGAGCCAATGGGCCTATTCCTTGAGAGCCACATGAGAACATAGATTCACTGCACCACGATCAACACGTGTAGAGCAGAAGCTCATTTTTGTGTCACAATTCCACTTAAAATTCATCTCAAAGAGCTGAGTAGGAGCTGAAATGACAGTCCTTGGTAAGAGATGTATATGGAACCTACATGATGCGCAGCTGGGCAGCGGGATCCAAAGGGGTGATGACGCTGGTTCCGTTGGGTCCCTGGAAAATAGTGGATCTTTGCTGCAAAAGATTCTCTGGCGTCCTCACTGAGGGGGAAGGGGAGCGGACATAGCCATGGCTGCTGGGCCGTCCAGACTGCTCGGAACCTGCAGGAGTTCAGACAGAGAAGGAGAGAAAAGCAAGCAGAGGAAGGAGTTAGGGAGGGCCTCAAAGCTCCCTGCTATACTCAGAGTAAGAGAAAGGGAAGACCAGGGCTTTCTTCTCACCCCCCACCTCTTTTTTTTTAATGAGAAAACTTCAAGTTCTGATTACTGGAAATATTCAAACAGTTTAAGTACAGAGAAACAACAAGCCATCAATCACTTCTCTACCTACCTTCTTCCCACTGCCTGACAACCCTGAAAGATGTGCTGAATCCTAACTGCCTCTCCAAAACACTTTCAGGAAAGCTCCAACTGATTCCCCTCTCTACTCTCCAGGCATCTCCTCCCTAGCCAGCTCAACTATCCTGCTATCTCTTTTCCCAATTCCAGTTCTGGAACCATGAGCCACAATCCAATCATTCATTCATTCATTCAGTTACATTAAATATCTATCATTAATGGACAATTCTATAAAACTATAACTAGAATGAAAACATTAAGAGTGGTTTTTCTTTCCTAGCACAAGAGGAAAAAGACCAAAAACAAAAGGTCTTTTACATACTTTCTGGAAGACCATTTGATTAGGTGCCCTCTCCATCCCATTGCTAAATGGATCGATCAATAAGCAAATCACAGGAATATAGCTCTATACAAATGCATTTGAGCACAGACCAGTCTGGGGTTTGGAATATACTAGGAGAAATACAAACTGGGACTGGTGAGTTGAGGGAAGGGGGAAGAGAAGGGAAATAAAATATCCAATAAGAACTAGAGGAGAAACTGAGGGAAAAACAAGCATTTTCATTGAGAAAAATTACTAGAAAAAATTCATAATGCCATTTTAATATTTTAAAAAGGAAAATATAGCTTCAGCATTGCATTTTCTTACGAGAATTTCCTTCAGATTACTAGTTTGTGGGATCATGTTTTACATATGCTGGTATAAATGGAAAGAGCACTGACCAAAGAGGCCACAGAGCTGGCTTTAAGCTGAGCTTCTTCAACTAAACCTATGGTAACCTGGAGTGGGCCCCTCTCACATGCTTCTTCTCAAGCTCTTGCTCTATGACAGAAAATCTCAACTGAGATGTCATGGTTCCTTTTGGCAGGGCTAGTGAAGCCTCTGAATAATACTTTTAAATAATCAAAACAAATGACAAATTTCAGTTAGAAGCTCCTGAAAATAAAAATGTAAATTTTTTTTCCAGTCAAATTTGTGAACATCCTGAAATTTACCTATTAGACTAAAGGCCTCCAGGTTCAGAACTTGGGCTCTAAGAGATGAGAACTGGATTAATGTTTCCTAAGATCCCTTTCAACTCTAATATCCTACAGGTCTGACATCTTTTAGATTCTATATGTCTGATAGCATAAAACAAGTGGCCAGTGCTAGAAATGGAGTTAGATTTTGGAAAATTTCTCTTAGAATGGCAATAAAAATAATCATGCCTCTCCACTGAACAATAAGGAAATTAACATCACATCTTCCATTTCTTACCTGGACGAAGGTATAACTCTGAAGAGACAGCAGCGATCCGTTCTCTCTCCCTCTCCCTCTCCCTCTCCCGCTCCCTCTCCCTCTCTCTTTCTCTTTCCCGTTCACGTTCCTTCTCTCTCTCCCTTTCCCGTTCCCGTTCCGTTCCCTTTCAACATTTGCGGCAGCAGATGCAGTCAGATGTGAAGGGTGGCCTGTAAAACACAAATATCCACAGGCTTTCACATCTCTATGAGGAACATCAAGAGAATTTAAACTTTCAAATGCATGCAATTTTTACAAAATACTCTAGACCTGAAATCTATGCCTGTTTTATCATTAAAGGGATTCAGATGAAAATGTTAATAAATATAGTGATTTAATAATATTTTCCTAAGACACAAGCTCACTGTCAATGGAAAGATATGAACATCTTTCAGAAAGAAAACAACAAGAAAGTATGAAGCTAAGAGGGAAAGGTCTGAAGGAAGAGACCCCAGCTCTGATACTCTGTACCAGGATGAACTTGGACACCGCTGAACCCCTGTGTTCATTCAGTCTCCTCCTGTCTACAATGAGGAGGTAGATTAAACAAATGCCACAGTCCCTTCTCATTCTAAATTTATGCTCTTAAGGACATTGGGGGAAAAGCACTAGGTAATGCTTCTAATCTACATGAAGCAGAACAAGGATTCTTACCTGGAGACATTGAAGCAGGATTGTAAGGTCTGGGAGGGAAGGTCAGCTGGGTACCTGGTATGTAAGTGATTCTCTCCATTGGAGGAGTGCTTGTACCCCCAGGATGAGGCACCAAGATGGTGGGTGGCATATTGGTCAAGTCGATGATTCCTGTCAAAAAGATTAATCAATTAAGATGAGGATTGTAGTCCTCGTTTTCTCCAGCCACATAGAGGGCCTGCTATTCTTATATTTCTCAGGTTAATAACTTGTCGCCATCAAGGCCAGCTCTCTTCCCACTCTGCCTCTCCACTGCCACAGGGAATGCACACAAATGCCAATTGTGCACATCTTCCCCATTAATTTTCCAACTCATTCACCAATAGAACAGAACTTTCTTAAAGATTCTGTCACCTATCAGGCACTTACAACTCTAAGAACCCAACAAGGAGGTTGGGAAAAGGTTGGCTCCAAGATCTTTAACATGTAATCTGGAAAAGTCACACTCCTGGAGCTCCTTTATTTACCATGAGGTAAGCCTGGGGGAGGTAAAATGGAGGAGGGCAGTATGGTAGAGTAGATAGTGCTCAACTTAAGAGTCAGCAGATCTGGGTTCAAATCCTGTGTGTTCTTGGCAAATCCTCTGCTGCCTCAGAACCTCATCAGAAGCTCATTACTGGGTACTGATTCTCCTGCCCCAAAGTTCTACATGGGCTTCACTGATTGGGGCTGGGGGGAGGGGGGGCTGGGAGAGCAGGGGGGCGGACACCATAGCAATGTCTACCCTGACACACGTAAGAATAATTCTGCTAGAGCAATCACAGACACATACCTCTGGTTGCAGGATATGGGAGACCTAATTGTTGCTCTCTGGGGGAGAGTCCTCTGGCTACATCAGGGCGCAAGTTAACTTGCATCTGTTGTGAGGTAATATAATCATTTAGAATCGTCTGCCTCGTGTTTTCCATCGCATAAAGCTGATACTGACTTGGGTAACCTGGCGTTGGGGAAAGCTGTCTCTGGAACAGGTATGCAGCAGCCGCTATTGGAGAGAGAGAGAGAGAGAGAGAGGGGCAGACAGGAAGTTAAGTCTCTGAAGGAAGCACCAAACATCCATGCCAAGTCCAAAAACATTGTGAAGAGCAAGAACAATTGCCCCTCCCTCCCCCCTACCTCATCTCACCCATGTAGCATCACTAACCAGCAATCACTTAGGTATCCCTACTGTACACAAGAAGAAAGAGTAGGGAAAAGCTAAAATTATTCATTTTGCCAATACTTCTAACAATATATAAGAGAGTTCTCCAGGAGTTTTCATTTCTACTTCCAAATAGTGTAATTATAATGTTCTCTCCAAGAACCACCTACACCAATACTTTTC
Source organism: Antechinus flavipes (assembly GCF_016432865.1). Lineage (NCBI taxonomy): Eukaryota > Metazoa > Chordata > Mammalia > Dasyuromorphia > Dasyuridae > Antechinus > Antechinus flavipes. Next base: position 24,476,382 of record NC_067401.1, on the reverse strand, counting down.
TTTAGCAGAGGTTTAATTCTGTCCCAAAAGATTTATGAGAACACTGAATCAGAATGGAATTTGTATTTTTTCCTTTGCACAAATATACCATGAATAGTCATCTTTATTATTCTTGGGGCAAAAAAAAAGCTAGCTGGATAATGAGCATTTAATCATGAATTACACAGGTACAGAATATCCAGATGTAGTGACTGCTAGGTGGAAGGGAGAAATGGATCTGATCTGTATTGATCAACAATCAGACAAAAAGAAATGGACCATCTTTAGAAAAAAGGCACATACATACACATATGTATATCATAATATGCAAGATAAAATTGAAGACTAACCTGTTTTTGATGAAGATTTAACTTCTGACCTATTACTGTATAAAAATATCACGCTAACACAGACCAAAGATGGTCAGGCTTTGTTTTTTTTTTTTTTTTTGTTTTTTTTTTGGGGGGGGGGGAGAAGGGAATGAAGGGGGGGAGAAAATAAAAGCTACCCTTTCTCTAAAACACTTTTTCACTCCAAAGGCCAATGTGGCTACAACTTGCCTCTGGTGAAGAGTTGGTGTGTGGGTGCCCTTTGAGTATTATGGAACTCTAGGAAACTAGATGATCCACTAGATGATTGAAAATAAGCTTCCCTAAAACCTGAGAAACCAAATTATCTTTCCAATGATTTTTATAAGCACTTGAAGACTTTTTCAAAATGTCAGTGACTGTTCTCTGTGGTTAGTTTTATTTTAGTCTGCTCAGTTCTACCACCACTAAAAAATAGCAAGAATGCAAAACCAAATTAAAGAAAACAATGATAACAGATCGACTTAATCAACCCTCTGTTCCAGTATTTTCTTTTGAGAGTTGTCAGTGTGCTCCTTCCAAATTTCTTTTTAGTCTGCCCTTATTTTGCATTTATTTTTCTCTTTGCAAGTTATTTCCCTTCAATAGAATGTAATCTCCTCAAAGACAGGAACTATTTTGTTTCCATCTTTCGCACCCCAGGAATCTAGTATGGTGTCTGTGTATATAATGGCCTCTCAGCTAATGGTTGCTGAATTGAAAGGGAGAGCAGATGCACATGTTTGAATTGAGAAAAAGGGGAAGGTATTCCAGACAAGATAGCAACATGAGCCAAAGTCAATGTGCATATGTAGCCTAGAAGGTCTTTGGCCCTCAGCTGATTCTCCTGGAAAATGTGTTATTTTAAGATGCTAAGAGCCAGTGGAAGGAATGTAAATCTAAGCCACAAACACAGAAGTAGCTCACTAGAGGCTGCATAATACCAAGAGACAAAATTAAAGAACTAGGGGGGCTTTGGTATTTAATGTAATTTGTGCTTCACTAAAACTTCTCAGAGAATAATTATCCTTGGAAAGGTCTCGGTTAATGCATGCTATAAATGTCAGTTGCCATGGAAATTGTCTCTATGAACAGATGATATTAATAGGTTCCTCATATAGTACAGGACTACCACAGCCTCTGTATTCTTAAGGAATGGATGAAGGGGAGGAAGAGAGGCAAAAGGACCTCCCACCTGATAAATGTATATTCTCTTCAAGAATTAAATTGCAAGCCACAAGTGCCTAAAACAACACTCACCAGGGTCCAGGGCCCTGTGAAATGGCATCGCAGGATCCAGGTGTGCAGGAAGATGGCTTCGATAGACTTCTCCTGGTGTACTGCCTCTGTGGTGGGGCTCAAAGGGACTGTGGGTGACGACAGGATCCACGCCTGGGACCGGAGACTTAGAGGGTAAAGGGACACTTTCTCTTTGGGTAGGAGTAAGTGTGGATTTCCTTTCATGATTTGAGGACTTCCCAGAAGAAACGGCAGCTGAAAAAGTAGCACCATCCATTAAGACAGATGACATAGCTTGCATTTACAGAATGGGCCCAATTATCAAGGATTCATGGGAACACATATATTCTATCATTTAAAAAACAATTCCATCTATAAGAATCATTTTCTGCTCATTCTGTGCAGAAATAGAGAAAAAGGGGAGTCTTTTTTTTTTGTGTGTAAGCTTACCAAGTGCTAAGAATATGGCAAACATCTTTAAATCCTCTATGGGACATGAATACAAGATCTTGTCCATTGGAGATGCTCAATATTTGAACTTCAACTCAAATGAGCTGACACAAGGGATTCTGAGAAGATTAACACTCTCCTTCCCTTCCCCAATGCCCCAGCACTTAGAACAGTGCCTACTCCACATCAGGCCTTTAATAAATGCTTATTGGCTGGCTGATTTTGAAATGAAACCTTGAGCACCACGTTGACTTTTTCCCACTCATCCCATCACTGATAATACGACCTTTGACACTGGCCCTTCTCCCAGCAGTGACTGGGAACCGCCCAAGGAGGTATTGCTGGGCACAGCCCCGTGGCTGGCACATAATAGGCTCTTAAATGCTGGGCTGAGTCTCACTGCCTTTAAAGCCATGCTGAAAGGTGAGACTCTGCGGCTCTAAGGGAACCCAGAGCACAGGATAAGGCTCTCCCCATTTATACAGACCATGCTGATGTAGATGATGGAGGCAGCCGTGAAAGTGCGCTGCCAGCCTGACCAGGAAGGGCTGCCACCCACACTTTGCTAGGAGGTTCCTGTGTTAAGGAATTTGGGACCCTCTGGGAGGGTGGAAAACAAGCCTTGGCTGAGCTAGAGCTGCTAAGCGGCAAAGGGTCAGAACAGGGGCTCCCACTCCCAGATGACCAGGGAGGCGGCTCCAAGGCCCGTCTAAGGGCCCACAGTTTTCCTCCCAAAATGGCACTCCTGTGGTTACTATCAAGCATTCACTTGGGTCTCTATTCTGTTTTAAATATTAGCATGCTCTCACAGAAGCCTCCAACTTTACTGAGGACTCAGGAACTCCTGATGACTGAATCATGGCTGCCTTTTGGTTTCAGGCAGGAGCTAGCTAAAAGAACAGAATCCCCCGAGGAAGTTCAGAGCCAGGCTCTCCTTCTAGTATGATCCAGAGACTGTGGGCTATCTATCTGTATGGCTGCTTGAACCTCAAGATTGGCCCTCCACACTGCACCCTCTATAGCTGAGGCTGGACTGGAAAGCTTGTTATTTTATTTTTGATGGAACAGAAGCAGAATGAGGTATAAATTTTACTTCTGAGTAATTTTACTGTCTATCTAAGCTCATTGGGAGTGATCTTGACTAACAGACATTTCTTCTTGTAAAGTATTAATAAAGGCACTAATAAGGCAGAATGAAGCAAATGGAGTCTACATCACATCATTTTAACATGAACAAAAGAAAGGATGTTTTCCCTCATTAAGGTAAGCATTCAAGTTATGTCAAACTGGGATAATTATCCAAAGGTATAACTGAAATCTAAAACAAGCTGTTTCCCCAATAGAATTCAGGCTTCTTGAGAGCAGGAGCTCCATTTTTGCCTCTGCCTGGACCCTAATAAGCATGCAGCTATGGTCTGATGATTAAAAGAGAAATGTAAGCATCCCTCAAAATTGCATTTCATTTTGGACTCATTTTAATTTAAAGATTCCATCCTCAAAACTGCTGCTTTTGACTGGCAAAGTTCAATGAGGAAGACAAGACTGAAAAAAGACCATACCATCAGAAGTTCTGTTCATCATGGGAGACCCTCTAGACATGTTCTGATAATTCACAGGTGTTCTTCTTGCACTGGAGTCATCATAAATCCCAGGACTCAGTTGTGCTTTGGGAGGTTCATGAAGGGTTGACCTTAAAACAGAGGGACCAGAGCTAACAACTGATGTATGCCGGGAGCGGATCGGTTCTCCTGCTTTGACATCTTCATATTTTCCTCGTTCGACCACCTTGATGTTCTCTGGGACCATTTCCAACTGAGACAATCCACGAGGGAGCTTACTAGGACCCGTGATGAGGGACTTGACATTATGCTTAATGGCAGATTGACTAGAGCTGCTTTCATACTTTATGGGTGTGCCCTAAAAAGAGAAAAATAACACTAATTTTTCCTGAGAATATGAAAAAGACAATTTAAAAATTAAATTGCTTTTATTTCCTATTTTAAGCATTTGACTTGAACCATCTAACTAGATTTTCTTGTTCTGAATCAAAAACTATTACATGCTATGAACAAAATAATTTTTTTTAATATAAGACGAGTCCTACATTTGTATTCCTGACCTCTTCTTCGCCAACTCTCCCCTCCCTCCCATTATCATGAAGTCCTATTATGAGCATTGAGTCTTATCTTCTGAGCTTTTAGAGAAATATAGAAGAAAAAATGCACTGGATAATAGAAAAAAATGCTACATTGAAGATCAAAGCATCTGGGTTCAGATCTAGACTCTGAGCAATTGTTGGCAAGTCATTCAACCCCTGTGGGCTTTGGTTTGTTTAAAATGTGGGAGCTGAACTAGATGATTCCAAAGTTTCTTTTCTAACTTCAAGTGGGATAGTGAAACTGAAAGATCAGGCCCATCCTTGCAAAAAAAAAAAAAAAGGTTACCTGAGAAATGGAACCTTCAATTATGGGTCTTGTACTCTGGATTACTTCTGGAGTTTTTCGGCTTTCTTGACTTAAAAGATCTTGCCTTGGAATTTCATGAATTGAGCGTCCCATTTCCTTGATAGTGGTGACTCCATCATACGGTTTTCCTTTTGTAATGGCTCCTTCAAATGCTCGGATGGGAGGACTCTCTCTTTTAATCTGTTTGGGATATTTAAGGCCTTCTTCAAAGCTTTCCGTTGTGGCTCTTGGTGTGCCTTCCAAAGAAAAAAGTAAATGACTATTTACTCCATGCCATTTGAACAATACTTAAAAAATTAATGTTCCTGCCCACGTTGGGCACTCAATTCCTTAAAATTATGAATGAGAAAGAAAAAGAATAAGACTGAAAATAGTATTTTGACTGGTAGTCAAGAGATCTGAGTTCTAGTCCCAGCTCCTTCATTAATGAGCTAGGTTGGCAGGAGAAAGTCACAAACTCTCCAAGTCTCCCTTTTCTCACTTGTAAAATGAGAAAAGATGGATTGGCTTGTAGCTGAGGCACTTTTCCAGATCTAAAGTTTTTGCAATCAGCATTTTAAGGCATTTTACATGTATAATGATTACCAAAATGTGGTTAATTAAAATAAAATGTTCATATATGTAAAAGAATGGGCACCTATAAATTTTCCCAAGTCAGAAAACTTTGTCCCTCCCTCCTCCCCCCCAAAATCAGGAAGAATATAAACAGCAAACTAGCAATTAGCTCCAGAGAATAAGCATCAGATACAACATATAACCTAAACCAGTTTTATCAGCAAAAGGAAAATGAATCTATCATCAAGAAAATGTCTGATTTACCTTGCATTATGGAGCCAGACAGCGCTGCTCTCTCTTTAAGATCAGAATGAGGGCTCCCCCGGGGCAGTGCACGGCATATCAACCCTTTAAAAAAAAACAAAAAACAAAAAGCAAAGACCATGATCGAACACAATGTACAATTCTGAGATCTCACAAACATTTAGTATATCACAACGACCATTCTTAAATGTGGCTTCCATGGAAGAATGTTGCTTTTTTGAAGATAACGTACCATGAACACTTAATAAAGAACAGTAACACAGAAACATTATAGGTCAATTTTAAATACACTCGTAAGTATAAAATGGCCGAGGCTAAAAACTACATTAGACCAACAGCAAAATATAAAGCTACAAAGACAAGACACAATCTCAATGTCCCTAGGGAAAGATAAATAAGAGAATGAGGGATACAACAATAGACTTAACAAATTTAATGAAAGTGGAGGAAAAAACAAGTAGAAAAAGACACTGAAAAGGATTACCAAGGATGGGCAATAATAAGTGACTGAATCGAGGCTATTCCTTACACCAAGAACATGATGCTTCCCTCTTTCTACCTTCAAGCTTCCCACTTTCCCTCCCAAACTGCTGAGTGCTTGGCTACTTTGTATCTGTCACACCACATTAATTCTTTGAGTATTTGCTGTCTTTCCCAATGGAATATAAGTTTCTTGTTTCTAGCACATGTCGCGCATTGTGAGCACTTAATAAACGCTTGTTGCCTCACTACAATCTTGAGGAAACTCTCAACCACAAAATAATTCTTTTTTCCCCCCACTGAGGCAATTGGGGTTAAGTTACCTGCCCAGGGTCACACAGCCAGGACATGTTAAGTGTCTGAGGCCAGATCTGAACTCAAGTCCTCCTGACTTAAGGGCTGGTGCTCTATCCACTGCACCAACATCCAATAGCTGCCCAACAAAATAATTCTTAAGAGAGTTCAACTCCAGCACTATGTATGTATTAAAAGGAAATCAGGCTCATTGTGTGCAAAGAAAAGATGGCGTCAGTGGGGCAGGGTTCAAGTCCTGGCTCCACCATTTTGGGTGAGATTCATGGAAAGCGGCTTTGCTTCCTGAGATCTGTTTCCCAAAGGGCATAGTGTGAGCTCTGAAGGCAATCATGTCCCAGTCCTTCCTATCTCTGACATTCCTTGGGGGTTTTCTCTGTGTGACTCTCCCACACTAGCTGCCCCGGGGCCCAGACTGAGGAGGCCTGAGCCCGCCCCCTGGAAGGACCCTCTCTGGAGGCTTTCTCCTGGTGAGGCGGACAGCCCTGCTAAAAGCCTTCATTGTCTCCCTGCAGTCTCCTGAGCCCTCTCCTGCCCTGCTCCCCTTGCAGGGGGACTCCAGGAGCTTCCCTCTGTCAGAATTCCCCACGGGCTGCTCTCGTGGGGCGATGCTTGTGCTCATTTCTCTGCTATGCTGACTCTGTCCCGGCCCAGGCCTTCTCTTCAACTTGGTTCTTCTCTCGGCACTTTGCATAGAGCCTCATCCACCTCATCGGTTCTGCAAGCTTTCTGAAACTGAAATTCTATACAAAGCAGCACCTCAAATGGACTTAATAGCAAAGCCTTACAAACTAGTTTTGAATAGTGACTTTCCCCTAGCGTTGTCGACCAAGATTTCCTTATAACCGCCGGCATTTTTTACTTGTGCTCTATTGTTGCCTGGCACAGACACTATCAGTAGTGAAAGGTACCTTACCCTCCAGTGGGGCCGACACAGGAGACTCTCTCAGCGACATCCCTTGTTTGATGGTTCCTTCCATGGAATCATAGCTTCTCTTTAAGCTGATTTCATGAGCAGCCCTTGGGCTCCTGGTTCCTTCCCGGGCATTCTTAATATCTGAAAGGTGCAAAAACAAATTAGCCCATGAGACAAAGGGGCAGTCAGAACACAAGAGCCTCCAAACCCACTGTGAATGGCACACAACAGGCCACACTTGCAGAACATCCCGAATAAAAAGAACACGGCTGGTCACAAAACATTCCTGCTCCGAACTGTCCCTAACTTTTCTCCAAATATAAACAAACCAAAAAAAAAGTACAAGTCTATACAGGAACTTTACTGGAGCTACTTATAGCAAGATTCTCAACTTTACATTCCAGGAAAATGATCAGAATTGAATTTTTACTAAGGGTTATGAAGAGAAGGATCCTAATTCCCATTTTACTGTCCTCTAACTGGCCTTCTATGGTAAATGAATGTTTATAGATAATTGTAAGAAAACACTTGCTCACAAAAGAACTGTTCGGTTCTGCACACATATATTGTATCTAGAATATATGGTGACATATTCAACATGTATAAGACTGCTTGCCATCTGGGGGAGAGGGAGAAAGGAGGGAGGGGAAAAATCGGAACAGAAGTGAGTGCAAGGGATAATGCTATAAAAAATTACCCTGGCATGGGTTCTGTCAATAAAAAGTTATAATTTTAAACCTGAAAAATACTTCTTATTGTTTGAAATTGATGAATAGGTGAAATTTCATTTACGTGTACACACACACACCCCTTTTTATGAAGCCAATACCATTAAATTAAAATTTAGTTAAATCTAGTTAAATTTACTTATTTGCACACATAGTAAAGCAGCTGAATCTGTAAATGACAATGTTGAGAGGGTGAGCCAACATGCTGCACAATGGTATAAAGAAGCAAAAATGCCCTGACAAGCTAGAGCTGAATCTAACAGTTTGAAATTTAATAGGAATAAAAGTCATGTCTTAAGCTTACGAAAAAAAAAAATCAGCTTCATAAGTCAAGATGGAGGCAACGTAGCATGACCTGAGTGCAAATCTTGCCTTAAGACACTTACTAGGTATGAGATTATGGGTTTAAGTCATTTAACTTTTCAGCCTGTTTCCTCATCTGCAGAATACAGCATCTCTCACACAGGGTTGGCGTGTGAACAAAATCCAATGAGATAAGATACATCGAGCACTTTGGAAACTTTAAGCACTATATGAATGTTAGCTAGTATTACTGTTGTTACTACTCTGCTTTAACAAGGTCACAAAAAAGTGAAGAATTTAGAGAAATGGAAGGAAGGAACTCACAGAAAGGTCTGCAAATCATTCCATAAGAGCATCCACGAAAAGAAAAAGGGTTAAGGAGAACACTTGAGAGGGTACAGGAAAGCTGTTTTTAAGCACAGAAAACATTTGTTCTGCTTGGCTGGGGAGGTGCAATCAGGACCCCCATATGCAGAGTGCAAAGATGCACCTTGAAGCTTCCAGGTTGGCACTAAGTACGTGCTAACGGCAAGTGGAGGGGCCGGAGGCCATGGGTGCCAGCTCCCCAGAAACCTTCCCAATCAGGCTGGAAGAGTGCTTCTCAGGGAAGCTTGGACAAGCGATTCTTCTTCAGAAAAAGATCTTTCCAGGGGGTCTCCATGATCTCTGCCCACTGAGATGTCGTGACATGACTGTCATTCTACACAGTTCACTTTCCAAACTTACTGTCATATGACAATATGTGTCCACTCTTTCCTTCATAAATCACATGGCCTTTGGCTACAGCTTCCTCTCGACTCTTCTCTGGGCTACCTTCTTCCATGGAAAGCCTGGCAATCGCTCCCTTCACCACTGTGTCTGTTTGTATACCAGGCTGGGACAGAGCTGGAGTACCCTGACAAAAAGAGAAGAAAACTGATTATCTTCTGAATGGACAATTTGATTTTAATTCTACATATGACAAAACAAACTTTAATGCATTTCATTTTTTAAAAATTTATTTGTTATTTTTTAAAAGCACATTCCTTTATGAATCATATTGGGAGAGAAAAATCAGAACAAAAGGGAAAAACCACGGGAGAAAGAAAAAAAAAAAAAAACAACAGGAAAAAAAAGTAAACATAACATTTGCTGATTTACATTCAATCTCTATAGTTCTTTTTCTGAATACAGATGGTATTTTCTTTCCCAAATTTGTTGGGATTGCCTTGGAAATATATTTCAATTAAATATTTTATAGATAACAATGAGAAGCAGCATGGGGTGGTAAGTGGAGAACTGGTGCTGGAGACAGAAAGACCTAGGTTCGAGTCCTGGGTCTGAATGAGCCAAGCAAATCATTCTTGTCTCCAGAGCTCCGGGTAGCTTTTGCTCATAAGCTGCAGAGGTGCTACACTCACTGGTGAAGAACTTCCTCCCCCAGGAGTCCCTAAGCCAATGGCTACAGCAGGCCAGCCCCCGATTCTTTTAGATAATAGGAATGGTGATCCTTTTAGATAACAGGAATGGTGATACTGAACCCTGTTTTCAAAAGGGGTAGAACTGAATAGAGCTGGGAAAGGATACGCGTATAAAAAGTGAGATGCCATATCTGTGTTATATTCAAGTCAGTAATTATGTCCTCTGGCCCTCAGAGTGATCATCTTTGTTCAGGCTGGTAAACCTGTGAGCAAATTTCTAACGAAATTAAAAATCCTCAATTCCACTATCATACTATTACCTTGTAACTTTGTTAAAGGAAATGAGTGCAATCTTCTTCACTGTTTCCCACCATGCCTTAGACATGGTAAGAGTTCAAGGAGTGTTCATGCAATGAATTAACATAATTACTTAAACCAACAAGAAAAATGCCTTTTAATCTTTGAATAATATGTACACTATTGCAAACATGCATGAATTCTAAAAGGTGTTTCAAATCATGTGACAATGATAAGTGTTTGTGTTTGGGGTTAGTCCTTTGATTTTTAGCCCACTGTAGAAATTTTCCATACCAATAAATATCAGATATTCTTCTGTAACTCACTTTTGGAGAATTGACCAAGGTACTACTGAGAGTGGGAGTGGCACACTCAGTTACATAAGCTTGAATCAAAGTCTTCCTGCCTCCTAGTGAGAGATACTCTCCATCCACTTGGCTGAGTTCAGGATGCCACTGGGAAATGAGCATGAGTCCACCTGCTACTACTTAACAATGTCTTTAATCAGTGCTTGTCAATGCTAAGTTAAAAGGATAAAGTGGGCATTTTCTCTTTCTTGGCTGTTGCTTATCTTAGGGGAACAAAGCATGTCCGAAAATTTATTTATTTATTTTTTGGGGGAGACAAACTGGATTTAGAGGGTGGGTGGGGATGATAGAAAGCTTGGAATTTGTTCATTTTTTTTTCTCAATCCTAACAATGAAGATTATGTAAAAACCCACTCCTTAGTTAAGAATAACCAAAAACATAGAGGTGTTTGGCAGTTCAACCACCACAGACAAATTAAAAGTCCTCCAAGTTAGGCTGTATGCACTGTTACTGTAAAAGGGGGATAGAAAGGTCTTTTAGAATGACCACTAAGACATAAAGAAGACCTGAATACTGCGCTTAGGATTCAATTGTAGAATTTTTAAAAATAAATCAATTCCTATATGATCATTCACAAAATAATTTATAGACTTCTCTTTCTGATCAAAGTCCCTGCTCCTCAAAAAAAATTTACAGAAAAGCTTCAAGCCCATAATCCTTCACCAAAAAGATTTAAAAAAAAAATCACATTTTCCTCTCCCTACTCCCTTCTCAATTCTACCTCTTTGTGTGTACCCATAAAAATGCCTAAAGCCAAGTCCTGAAAGGGAGACTATGTAGAAAACAAACTTCCATGGCTGACAAGACCTCCGGCCCTGCTTGCCCTCACAGTTTCTCTGAGGGACATAACTGCTTCTTCCCTCTTCCTAATTTTGAATCAGGGGCCAATCTTGTAGGATTCACCCCTACTCCCGGCATGCATAATAGTGCTCACATCGACTGCTCCCTTTCTGTCCTATCACAACTTCAGCTCTCTGATCCCAGCCCTTATCCCATCTCACCTGGATACTGGACAAGGCTACTAACTGACCTCAACCTCCAGCTTCTCCCCTCACCCATCCACCCTTTTCAAAGATGCCAAACAGAAATTGATAAAACACAGACCCAACTGTGGCACCTTCAAACTCTTACCTCAAACCACACTCCTCTCATACACAAACATTTTCAGTGACTTATTTATTGCTCCCCAATCAAGTTTCTATCCATATTTTCATTCTTATTTCCCCTTTATCCCCTTTATGTTCATTCTGTTCTGTCCAAATAGTCTGTTATAAAGATGTCCCAAGGAACCCCTCATGGTGGCAATAAACCAATATATCCTTGGCATCACCTCCCAGAATCCCAAGCTTCCTTCCAAATATGATTCAAGTTGTTAACTGCTCCCTGAGACCTTTCCCAGTTGTCTTGGGTACTTGCACCCTCACTCTATGAACATCCTTTTCTATTTGCTAATTTTTTACATGTATGGGATCCCCTAATGCCTAGCACAGTGCATTTCACAAAGTGGGTGGGAGTGGACTGAATTTGGCTTTATTGTCCATCTGGAGAAATTAGCCACAAGCCTCCTCCCTTTACCTGACAATGGGATACAATGAAAACGTTCCCAAGTGCGATGACTACCATCATAACCGATGACATTTTGTGTTCATCTCTCTCATAAAGATAAATGAATGGAGAATTGGCTCCATTAATTGTATGAAACAAAATTTGCTTTGCAATCCCCAACAATCTAGAGCTTTCACACTAAATTACCTGAGTAATAGAGCCTCGAAGGGAAGGGATATTTTCAACAGGAACTTTACTAGCTGGGGTTCCTCGAGTGATACTTCCTTCTTGGATTGCTGTTGTAGTACCTGGATCAAAATGAAATTAATGGCAAAATTATAGCCTTTCAGGGAAATCATTCAACTTGTAACCTTAAACTACCAGAATCATGGGGAAATAGGGACATGACATGATGGATTTTTAAAAATTATTTTAAAAGTATTATTCAATATATATTTATAACAAAGGGACATATAGTCTTACCAAATAACCACATTTAAAACAAAAACAGAATTAGAGAAGCAAAAGCTACTGTTTATGAACTACCACCGACTGACTTCCATTGGACCATCTCTCTTTTCTTCCTGAAAAAAATAACTTTTCTCCACCCATTTTGTTCCAGTATTTGTTACCTCTGACAACACCTTCATGCTGGGCCCTGACCAATAAGCCTTCGGGCTGGGAGGTTTGACCACGGGGAGAGAATTCCTCCTGTTTGATGTAGGGGATGGAGGCAGCTGTCAAACCAAGAAAACAAGGAAGTCATGATTCCAGTGATAGGGAAGGAATCTTCTTTCCAGTGCCCCAAAGCCACTGCCCTCAGTTCCTTACCAGGCTTTGTAGGTTCCTGCTGCCGTGGTAATCCAAGAGAGATAGACCCAACTGAAGGCTTTGCTGGCTCTGATGTGTAGGAAGCTTGGCAATGAGAGGTCAAATAGGTACCAGGGGTTCCCTGAAAGGATAAAGACCGAATGAGCAGGCTGGCTGCCCAAGGCACCTAGGATGGTTTGTGCTGCTGTGCAGGCTGTTAGTTAAAGGGCAGATTTCTTTCAAGGGAGTTCTTGATGCTGTGTTTCCCCCCAATTCTGAATATCTGTGAAGAAGAAGCTGCCATTACTGCCCTCTCTGGGACCAAATGAAGTGACAACTCTCCTTTGAAATGAGTGTAATTACCCGCACTTGGTAGCCATGCTATAAAATAACTCGTTTTCTAATTCCATAAACAATACATCACTGCAAAGCCACAGAGCGGGAAGGGCCCGTGGAGGACATTCAGTCCAAAGCAGCCATTCCCTACACTTCACTCGCAGTATTCAGTCAGCAGATGGTGATGTCCATTCCCAACACTAAAAACATTTTAAACCGTCTGTACCGGCAAGAACAGTCGTGTACTCGGTTATGTAAATTGCTCTCCTTGAGGAGGCCGAAACAGGACATCCTCAGATGGTTCTGTCCCTGGCACCGCAATGTCAGCACCCCAAACCTGAGCCTTTCTCTAAAGGTCCCTCTGCCGCTGGCCCTCTCTGGCCAGGGGCACCACGTTTACTCTAACTTGTATCGTGTCCTCCTCCTCCTCAGCCCTCGTATCTCATCTGTTAAATGAGCCCTAGGATTCTGTCTCTGCAATGTTTCTCCCTCCAACACTGTCCCTTCTGACGCCCGCAGCTTCCTTTACTACGCTAGGGTCCTACTGGGGACAGCCACAGTGTGGCAGTGGATAGAGTGCGGAACCTGATGCAGCCAGACACTCACTAGCTGTGTGACCCTGGGACAAGTCAAGTAACACATTTGCTCAGTTTCCTCATGTGTAAAATGTGGCTACAGATAGCACTGACCTCCTAGAGTTGTTGTAAGGATCCAAGAAAATCATGGTAAAGTGCTTAGCCCTGAGCCTGGTATAGAGTTAAGTGCTACAGAATTATCAGTTTTTATGATAATTAGCTAATAGATTTTTATCACATTTATGCTCTCCCACGGATAACAACTTTCATGTACTGGAAGTACACAGATCTGGTTGTGTCACTGCTATTCTCAAATATCATCGTTGGCTGCTAATAATTTCTATGCTGGGCATTCATGGTGCATTAGATAATAGAAAGGACTGGGACTCAGAAAGATCTTGTTTGAATCCCTCTTCAGACACTTCTGAGCTGTTCCACAATGCCTTTCTCCTGATGCCTGTGATTTATAGCCTCCCCCTGCAGACCTCACTTTACACATACTCTAACTCACACATAATTCTCCTAGATAATACTGTGTATGACACTTATTTGCATTTCTATCTTAATCCTCCACTTTAAGAGAGGGGACCATGTTATGTTTAAAATTTGCATTTCTCCTTCCTTTGGCTGTGTGCTATGAAAACAAGGAAGCAAATAATTAAAGGAATAAATGGTAAGTCCTAGTCTAGACACTGTTGATACTCTAGTTCTCCCTGGGGCATGCAATAGATACCACTTTCTAGACAGCGTTTCTGAAGGGTCCTTGGGGAAATTACTACTAACTAGGTATAATTAACTAGTACAATAAAGACAGAAAAACCTTTAAGGAAAAAAAAAAAAAGCAGCATTCAGAAAGAGTTATACCTGTGAGATTGATCCTCCCATAATAAAGGATGGCTTTTCAGTGGCCACGGTGCTTTTAGAAGAAGGAATGAGTGGAGGCGGCGGCCTGGTGGGTCGTGTTGTAGGAAGCCGTGCTGCATCGGGGAGACTTGTTATCACTTGATGTGGAGCAGGCTGGAGGACTTTTAAAGAAAAAGAAAAGCTTGAAAACCACATCAATTTCTTAGTCTGCTAATACGTATTAACCAACACAAGACTAGGTCCCAAAGTGAAACATGATTAATGGCTGAAGTACAGAATGGTGCTCCCTCATTCCTAAATGCATCTATTTCTGATGAGTTCTTGTTTTCCCTTCAGAATTTAGGTTACTGGTGGCTCTTGTGTGTAAAACACAAGTACCTTGTCTCCAACGACAACTTTTACCCACACAAAGCAAACACACAATCTAGCTTGTTTTGGTTGCTTAAACATCTCATATTCTTACCAGACCCTGAGCAGCAGAAGCAAACTATGTTTAGTTTTTCTCCAAAAGGCCTTCATCACTGCTCTGGACTTCACAACTCATAGAAACTCATAGAAAATTTCCTGGGAATAGTCTTAATTACTCTTTGGCCTGATTTCCATTTCCTTTTTATGTCCTACTTGATATGAAGAATAGGCAATGACTTTAGCTCCCAGTAAGATGCTGGAAAATCTATTGAAATAACTCAGGATTTCATACACAAATGCTTCAAGGAAAAGCCGTGTGGCCGTCATGAAGACAGTCAGGGAAAGCAGGTATGTCTGCTCACAGCAAGACATGGAAATGGGGAAGATGTCATCTTGGAAGTGCAGAAGGAATAAGGAAAGGTGCATTACTGCACAGCTAAAGGCAGACACTGGCCACCACTAAGCCCAGGAGCCACAGTTACCTGGCGGGGCACTACAGCGGGCGTCACTCCGACCAGGCTGTGGAGATGCCCTACTGACTCCTCTTGGAGAGGGCCTCGGCCGGGACCCCGCTGCGGGGCTCTGCATCTGCGCTGCCTGTTCTACTGCAGGTCTGACCTCAGCATGAGCCGGAAGGGCCACTGATTTTCCTAAGAAAGTTAAGGTTACCAAATGAGGGAAGGACCTTAAATTAAAACATTAAGGACCTAGCCCACATCATCCAAGGTCAGGGCAGTCTAACAACAAGTGAATGAACCAAAAGCCTCCAAACACCCCGCCCCCATCAAAAATCCACACTAAGATGGAAACCAGGAAAAGGAAAGCCAAACGAAAACTCTTCACATTATCTAAAAAGCAAAGGAAACATCAGCACACTAACAAAAAAGGCAAATGCAGCAATTATCTTGGGAACTCAAGACCAGGGACCAATGGCACACCACCAGGCAACCACGTGCCTCAGGTGGGGTATGTAGGGCTCAGGAGGCATCAATTGTCTCAAAGGCAACATGTGTCCTCAGGTCTTTTTAAGTATCTTTAGATAATTTTAGAAAGAGATAAAACTGAGCTGAGCTAAACCAACAAAATCAACATCTGGCTTTAGAAAAAAAAATTGAAGCTGAAACTAATTAAAACCAGAATATTTAAATGTAACCAAATATAAAAGTTTTAAAGGGTAGAACAGGCTACAAATTCAAGTTCAGAAAGCTGGCAAAGATTTTGTGCCAACTAAGATTTCCTTCCAGTGCTTACATATTCATTCAGTTTAAATGCAAAATTCAGCTATAGCAATTTTAGAATCAATCAGCCTACACAAGCACCTATCATCACTTACACCTTTCATAGAATTTGCTGTTTATTTTTATGACTTATGATTTTTTTTCTAACAAAAACAGACTGTAATGGAAATCTGCATCTCAACTACAGAGAATTTTTCCTATAATTTACTTCTTTACCATTTCATCCTCTCCAACTTCAGGATGGGATCAAATGAGTTTAAAATAGTTACTTTAGTTATTTTTATTATGTGTCCAGTGCTTAAAAAAATAAGAATATGTCACTCCTTTTACTCCTAACAAATCCCAGTCTTAAGACACAAGTGAGTGAGGAACTGAACAGAATTGTGCTTAGCTTCAGGAAGATCCTTCAGATGTTTGAATTTAATTACAACAGAAAAGAAAGGGCAAGAAAGAGCTTGGGTCCGAAGTATCCACCCATAGCTGGATTAGTGGAAGTTTTACAGGAAGAAAGCTGCTTTTAAGGGACCTCTTAAGTGAAGCTGCATTTCTAGACTACTGGGTTGAACAACCTCACATATATGGAAAAATCTTAAGTGGTAATTGGAGAGAAAACCATACATAAAATACATAGATCAGACACTTAAATTTTTTTGATTGTACTTTAGATTAGTCTTGACAACCTGATATTTCCTATTACTTGTGTGTATATATGCATGCGTGTGTGCATTTGTGTATGTGTGTGTGTGTACACATGCAACTTGGGGAAGAAAAAGGAAAAACAATTTCCCCCCAAACTAAAGAACTTTTAAAATAAATAAAAATTAATTGCACAAGAAACATCAAGTTGGAGTAGAAAGTGGCTAACCTGAGGGTCTCAATGGCCTTCCTCTACTTGTGGCCTGGTCATTTCCAGCCAGGAAGCCTATGGCAGACAATGCTCATTGACAGATAAGCTTCTCCATTTGTAAAAGAGGGTCATAATATTTGCACAGTTTTTCCTCACAAGGGCAGGTGAAAGTATCAAATGAGAACCTGTATGAAATGCTTTGCCAACTTTACAGGAAGAGAAAAATGCTATCTGATATTGTTTCTACCATGGGTTATTTTACCAACATTTTCCTGGAATACCTAAATATAAAGTTACATCATTACTAGTCATTTACCTTAATAGTCCGTGTAAATGATCTGTTTCTGCTGTAATTTTAAAAATGAATTTTAAGACTGCCTTTGATAAATTGACTACAATGCAAAGAAATTTGAATCAAAAGACTGGGGGAAGGAAAGTTATAGTGGATTAAGGAACTGAACTGTGACTCAAGCCCACAGAAAGCCCAATCCACACTGATTAATTACTGTTCAAGGAGCTAATATAAAGGGTAGAATCTTGAAAATTCCAGTATGAGGCAAAGCAACCCCACATGCATAGGGGTTACTGAGCAGTTTAACTAGAATTTACATTTCTTAAATTCATAACTTTTGGTTTCTATCTGGCTTAGTCATACCATTCAGATCCAGCCTCAAAATTCTTAAATATGTTTATTTGGGGGGAAAAATACAACAAAACACAAGAAAAAGGTGGGGGCCTAAGTTTCTCTTGGGTGTCTCAGATCTTTTCCCTTATGCGGAAGAGATTGAAATCCTCTTTTATTAGTAGTAAATTTTAGTCACACCCAAAATTTTTTAAACTTGTTCACTTTAAAGTAGAATGTTATGAGTTCAATGTATGTAACCATTTTGGATGATGAAGTTACCAAGGTTTCTACAACTTATCCTATACCACTTCAAAGTAATAAGTTTACAAACTCAATTCTCTGCACACGCCTTCATCATGTCTACCATGCAGGAAACAATGACCATCAAATCACAGATTCTAGTTCAAGAAAATCTTTATCCCTAGAGATTCTATTAATAAGAATAATCTATGTGTCTGTAGTAGGGGAAACTACATGGTTGAAATAATCTCAGATAGCAATATCCTCAAATCCCACAAGATGGGGACATTTTTATTTAGAAAGTAGATCTTGAATTCAAAAGATGCCATTGCTCCATTCCTCTTGGCTTGTTTCTCCCTCATTTTAAAATGATAAAGAGATAGGCTTGAGAAGGCCTATGCATACAATTCAAAATATAATTGCTTTTTGGCACTTTACTATAACAAATTCTGGCAAGACATCCATTTTTATTATTTAAAAGAAGGAACAAGCAGGATGGCTGAGTCCTGAAAATGCTGTTTTGCATTACAAAGCTTTTCACAAGTTTGTCATTGCAAAGCTGACAACTCTTATTTACATCCATAAATTCTTCTCAAGAGCCTTGTGAATCATCTTGATAAAGAGGAAACTGTTCAATAGAATTTTCTAAAATCCTGTTTTACCAAACTACATGATGTCAGAAGGTATATGACCAAGAACCAGGTCTCATCAACAGAGCTAAGACTTCATTCCAGACTAAATGCAGAATTGTTTTGTCTTGAAGCATAAATGTGGAAATTAGGGTTTCTTTCAAAAACATGAAAGGAAACCTGACTCTGGGGTTTTGTACAAACTCAAATCACTTAGATCAGCTGTAAACATTTTAGACTGCAAACCATTTTTATTTTGGGTGTTAGATGTTGAATCCTTATGTGCTCTTATAATTTAAAAGAATTAGAGGCTCTAACCATAGCTTTGGCAAAACACTCAAAAGATACAAATTAAGAATTAGCCATGTAATACTGAAAATATTGCTTCATTTTTTTTTAGTAGCTATAAGTATTCCTTAATAGAACTTTTAAATTTCAAGTTAATGAATAGAAAATACTGATCATTTTTCCTAGGTACAAATTTTTAGGTTCAATTCTAGGAATTAATTTGTCCATCAAAATGGGAGTAATAACCCACTGGTTTTTAATGATGGTTTAACAAAATACCTAGAATGTAATGATGGGACTAGCCATCCACAAAGCCCATTCTAGACTCCTTCAGTGGCTTCACTTAAAGGCGGGAGGAAAGATAGGGTGGTATGAATGTGCCATGTTCCTGGTCATGAAACCTACCTTCCCATTCGACACTGGGACTTGCAGAACGTCGACACTCTGGATCAAGTTGCTCTTGCCTCTGTCGTCCTCCAGGAGGGCTGACTCATGCATGGCTTTAATGTGCCTCTGATAAAGAGCATAGCCACTCACAGGGGCACCAACTGGCACGCTACAGGGGGTGCAGGAGACCTGCAAGGAGAACAGGGAAAATGTGCCAAGGAGTCCACTGTGGCAGAATTTTGTGAATCACTACTTACAGCAACGTCCAGTTAATCATTGTTTTTCTTTCTCTTAAACAAAACTTGAATTTTGGCAAGGATAAACAAATTTAATACTAAATACTACCTTCAAAAGTAAACACTAAAGATTGGGAAATACTGTCTACCATGTACATGAACACAGAATTACTAAAACGTTTGCTCTAATAAGTCTATTCCTTTTGATATCTGACATTTGGATAAAGGCTGACCCTGAAAAAGATGACATAACAGATATCAAAGTCCACTCCCATGAAGAAGCAATATACTGTAAAGCGATCATATCAAGAACTGCTCACAAAGTTAAATTCAAAGTTCAACACATGAAACACAGGATTCTTTTCCTCTGATGGTCCCTGGGGTGGGGGAGGAAGGCTGGGGATGTAAACAGGTTTCACTGAGGGTTATAAGAAGCTATTTTCAGATATCTGAAACACTATCATGTAAGAAAAGTCATTATATCTGTTCTGTATGGCCCAAGAGGGAAAAATCTGGATCAGTTTAAAGTTGTAAAAAGATAAATTTATGTGACAAGCAGAATGAATACAGAGAGGACTGGTGAGACTTATATGAACTGATGCTAAGTGAAATGAGCAGAACCAGGAGATCGTTATATACCTCAACAACGATACTGTATGAGGATGTATTCTGAGGGAAGTGGATCTCTTCAATAAAGAGAGCTAATTCAGTTCCAATTGATCAAGGATGGACAGAAGCAGCCAAACCCAAAGAAAGGACACTGGGAAATGAATATAAACTGCTTGCATTTTTGTTTTTTTTCCCGGGTTATTTCTACCTTCTGAATCCAATTCTCCCTGTGCAACAAAAGAATTGTTTGGTTCTGCACACATATATTATATCTAGGATATACTGTAACCTATTTAACATGTAAAGGACTGCTTGCCATCTGGGGGATGGGGTGGAGGGAGGGAGGGGAAAAATCAGAACAGAAGTGAGTGCAAGGGACAATGTTGTGAAAAATTACCCTGGCGTGGGTTCTGTCAAGAAAAAGTTATTTAAAAAAAAAAGAGATAAATTTATGCTTGATATCAGGAAAAACTTGTTAACAATTATAACTGTCCCAAAGTAAAAGGGGATACCTTGGGAGAGGACAGGCTTCTCTTCAATGGATGTCTTTGAGTAGAGGCTCTTCTGATTTCATAGAGATTTTCTCTAGTTCATTACTATGAGGATCAAATTCCATTAATTCTTCTTCTCTCCCTCGAGTTTCTATCTACCTCCACTACCACCACTTGACCCATCCATACACAATGAGAAAACACAAAATCTATGGCAATGAAAGAAGAGGATTTTCTGGAACAAATTTTCCTTTCTCACAGGTACTAGAATGAAAATCCTTCAAATAAGAAATGAAAAATTAAGATAACCTAACCTCAAACCCAGGTTAGATGGCGCTAAGGACTTACCATTGGTGGGATGACAGCAGCTCGATGATGAAGCTGTTGTAGGTCCATTGTAGCTGGTTTGATGGGAGAAGAGACTAATACAGATCCAGTAGGATTTAACAGTGAAGGTTTTGAATCCATAGGAAACATTCTGGAGTCAGGAAAAAAGAGAAAAAAAATTCATTTAAAAAAAGTTTACAGCTATTTATTTCCCTTATATTAATCTGTACAATTTACTTATGTTAATTAAAATATGATTCTTACAACAGTACTGAGGAAACAAAGATGAAAGCATGTCACTACTAACTCATAAACAAAGTTATTTGGCCTTATCCTGAATTTACATAAAAGGGGTTGAAAAGGTGACCTCACTATCTGGTGTCCCGAAGAGACAGACTGAAAATCTGGGCCTGGGGTCTGCAGCCAGCTCTGTCACTAACGGGTGAGCCTGGCAACACTGATGACTTGGACCAGGATTGTGATCAGACCAAAGGACTTACCTTTAATGGGTAATAGTTATTGTGGATTTTAGAAAATAAGCAATTATCATTTTATAGAATATTAGAGAAATCATTAGGAATGATTAAAAAAAAAGTGGCAATTATGCAAAACAGTATATAAACACAAAGATTTTTTACAGTTTTTAAACTGTAAAAGCTACATTTTCAGTCAACATTATACAAATATGTATTAACTCAAGGGTGATTTAGGTTCTTAAAAATATATTTAGAGGATCACTTCATGTCATTAAAGGACAATTAAATATAGCTATTTTCAAGGAACATATAAGGAACTTTTTAAATCAAGTTTTATTTTGAAATGAAGATTTCTCTTCTGTCCCTTCCATCTCCTATTCTCTCCTGCTATCTTGAAAAAGCTAGAAAAACAAAATAACTAAATAATGTTTAAAGTTAAAATTAAAAATCGTCAAACTGTTAAAAGGAATTCTAGGATGCCTAAAGAGTACTTCCATGCTAAATTAATTTCAATCTATAACCACCATTTTAAATATAAAATGGCATATTTTAAAGTTTAATTGACTCTTTTTGCAATTCTGCCTTTGTCTACTTGCTCCTAAATCTATTTATCTAGGCTCCAGCCTTTGGTTATAACCTCCCTGTTCTCCCAATAGAGCCATTTCCTCCCCTGCTCATTCTGGCCCTACTGCTAACCACGTCAATTGTTTTCTTTTGTGTAGCCCCATTACCACTTGTGCCTTAACAAATCTCAGCTCTCAAGATGCCATCATCTTGCTTTTTTGTTGCTGAAGAGCCCTGCTGGAAGTGGCTCCGCTTCTCTGTTTAGCTGCCCAGCCCTTCTCTTCCCAAGCTGCTTCTATCACTCCACTCCACAGCTCATCAGGGACATCCCTCTCCTTGGGCTGTATTACCACCCTCTAAAAAAGAACTTGTATAATGCCTCTCCCTCAGCCTTTGGGTATCCCCTAACTCTCCCGAGACCTCACTCATTCACTCTCCATTTTTCTCCAAATGTAATATCTCCACAGTCCCTAGCTTTCCCCTGAAGCTTACATTTCTGGTTTACCAGCCTAAAAAGACCTTCAGCTGACCCTACAGTTCCCTTAACCTATTATCCTAGATCTCTCTTTAATTTCCATTATCGAGAGAGAGAGAGAGAGAGAGAGAGAGAGAGAAAATCTGCTACTTCCACATTTCTTACCCTGTTGCCTTCTTAATCTTTTTCAGCTTAGCTTCTGATCCAATCCCTTAGCTAAACAACAGTCTCTTAACTGTAAAATCTGAAGGACTTTTCTGAGTCCCTAACCCTTCTTAATTCCCCTGAAACATGTGATCAGACCTTCTCCTTCCTTGAGCTTTCTGAGACTATTCTCCCCTGATTCTCCTGGTCAGTAAGCCAGCACTTCTGTATTAAGCACCTTCTTTGTGCCACACACAACACTAACTGTTGCAGTACAAGGGCAGAAGCAGGGGTCCTCCCTTTAAGGAGCTCACCCTAGGAGAGAGAACATGCAGAGAATTATGCACGTATAAGATAACATCTGCTTGCTGCATAGAACTAAGATGGGGGGCCCTGTAGACCCCCACGTACTGGGCCGTCTCCCTATGACCAGCCACCCAGCCCCATCTGGCCCCGCCCTCGCTCACCTCTGCCTCTCAGGGGGTTCTCCATCCACATCTTCATCGGCGCTACAGGTCGCGCTGGAATCGTTGTCAGAACGAGACTCGGGCCTCAGAGCACTGGAAGTCTGGGCTACGGCGAAGCTTGTGTCCTCTGACTCAGGCCTCTCCTTGGGCCTTGTGGAGTCTCCCTCTTTGGCGTCTCTTTCTGTTTTCACCTGGACATTTTCGGGCACCCTCACCTCTGTGTCACCAGGTTCTGCTTTGGTTTGCCCGACAGAGACCACCAAGTGGCTGAGTGTCAGCAGAGGGGCTTTCACCATCAATTTCCATGGGCTCCTCGGGGTCTTCAGTGACTTCCTCCTTAACCTGAGTTTCCATGGCTTCTTGTCCAGCTCCTGGCTTTGCACTCGAGACGACAGAAGCGGGAGAAGCGCCGGGGCCGCTTGTACTGGATTCCAGTTCTCCCGGGGCCTCGCTGGCTAGCCCAGAAGAGGCATTTTCCGTTGGGTCTTCGCCTGGTTTGGCACCCTCATCTGGGGAGGGAGAAGGTGCACTCTCTGTGTCAGAGCTATTTTCAGCACCTGGAAGATAAGGCAGAGTACACTCCTCAGGAGCACATTCAGGAATCAGCAAGGGTCCCCAGTCTAACTAATAGGGACTTGGAAAAGGGAGCTGTGTTACCAACTCGGAAGGGATGAGTGATATTAGCAATTTACATTTCATAATAAACAATGCTTTTGCCCCACAGAAATTTTCCACCAAAAAAATCCTTTTGAAAATTTTTTGAAAATCTCTACTTGATGGATCTCTTCAATAAAGAGAGCTAATTCAGTTTCAATTGATCAAGGATGGACAGAAGCAGCTACACCCAAAGAAAGAACACTGGGAAATGAATACAAACCGTTTGCATTTTTGTTTTTCTTCCCGGGTTATTTATACTTTCTGAATTCAATTCTCCCTGTGCAACAAGAGAACTGTTCGGTTCCGCACACATATATTGTATCTAGGATATACTGTAACCTATTTAACATGTAAAGAACTGCTTGCCATCTGGAGGGAAGGAGGGGAAAAATCGGAACAGAAGAGAGTGCAAGGGAGAATGCTGTAAAAAATTACCCTGGTGTGGGTTCTGTCAATAAAAAGTTATTTTTAAAAATTAATTAATTAATTAATTTAAAAAAATCTCTGCTTGAAAATTTAAGAGAGTTCCATAGGTTTTAATCTATCTCAAACTAAGATCTCTTTTCTAAATATTGATGTATCTGAAAATTATATATATGAAAATGAAATTCCATAAAGTAAAAAGTATTAACCTAAATTTCAAGGAATGAGTTCTCATCTTTTATTTACTATAGTAATTTCAGTTTTTTTTTTTTAAACTGAGAATTTGTGATTTCACTAATGTGGGGAATTCCACAAGGTAGAAATTTCCTCCTCAGATATTCAGCTTTTGAAAAGTGTCAAGGAACATGAAGGCAGGAAGGGACCAATGCTACTGCATTTCTTTGGGCTCCATGCTGACCATCCCCCACTACTGAAATCAAATTAAATGACATTTTTCTACATCACTGAGCATTAGTCTAAGAGACAATTACAACAACCAAACAAGGAAAATCTCTTGTTCCAAAGAAGCCACCTTATACCATGATGAAAAGGACAGGGCCTGATTTAACAGTCAAGTCTCATGATACTTTGCTAGTGGACAGAAAAGCTTAAAAGGAGCTATGTATAAAAGGTCTGCGCCAGGTAATGGTAAATCTACAAAGGGGAACAAGACAGGCTATTACAGGAGAAAAGATTCATGGAGAAATAACTCTAATTCAATAGAAAGAATTCATTTATTCTATAAACATTTATTAAATACCTACCATGTGCCAACACTGTGTTGTGTTAAAACTTGGCAACTGTTATAGGAAAAGTATTAAGTATTATTGGAACAGAAAAAATGAAAAGAGAAATTTTTTGTTGTTATTGAAAGTGTGAGAAAGTTTTCTAGACAGCATTTCTACAAAAGAAAGATTCTAGGAAGATACATGTGAAGAAAGGTATGGAACTGGGATAGTTTGGGATGCAAGAAAACAATTATAGTTGGTGACAAATTGGCTTTGATTCTGTAGGGTTGGGGTACCACCGATGATTTCTGAGCAGGGAAATGCTATTTTGATAGTATAATAAGCCTATCGGAAGGATTACAATCTGAGCAGAGAAAGAAAAGAGATATAATAAACACCTGTTCATACACTTCTTCCCCTGAGGTTGAAAGGCGCTCTCTCTCGGAACTTGCACAGAATTTTGTATGTCTCATGAGCTAGCTAACTATACTCTAGTTATGAAAAAATACCATCTTTTTGTATCACATCACAATCTATTTCACACTCTACTTATTTGCAATTTGTTATATTATTGTGACTTATTGTATAGTACTAGCTAGAACAAAAATTCCATAAAGGTAATGATCTTTGTATCCCTGCCAGTTTCTAACACTACTTCACACACAGTAGAGAATTAATTAAAGTAGAATGTTAGAAAGAAAAGAAGGCTGCTAGACAGAGAGGACTGGGGGAGAGACCACAAGAGCTGTTGTTAGTCCTTTGTTCTCAAAGAGGACCATGACATTGGGCATTCACATGCCATGCAAGTGAACTGAACTGAAATGAGGGAGGGCTGGGCAAGGTCCCCCGGCTTCACTGTCTCCTCTGGAGTCATCTGGGTCTAGTGGCCCACTAGAGATCAGGATGACAAGAGATGACCCTGGATGCAGTGGGAGACTCTGGCCTTTCAAAGCTGAGGTCGTCAAGAGGTCTCAGTCTGACTGAGACAGCAGCCATTCAATGAGTAAGGCTAGGTAAGAAATGAGACAAAAAATGGCCTCTTTTACAAAGATTGTTGCTGGCAAAGGAGACTGTAATCAGACTGAAGCCAATGGAGAGGCAATGCTGGGTCTTTCACTGCCCACTCATCTTTCCCCAAAGGCACTCTTCAGAGACGCCATAATCCTGCACCTATCCCAATATGCTTCTCCAATATACATCCTAGGGCCCAGTAATCATCCAACCTCCACTTTTCGCTTCCTATTTTGAACTGCCTGTACAATGCCTCTTGTTGAATGTTGCCTCCAACTCAACCTGTCATCAAAAATCTATTGAACAATCACTAAAACTCAAGGCACTGTGCTAAGTGCTTAGGGAAAAGAAAGAGAGATTGAAGCTGGGGGTCCCAGGCTGAGGAGAGGGGAGACCCTCTAGGAAATGTTAGCACTACAAGGTGGTGCCTCCAGAGCACCAGAATGAACCAGTTGGCAGTGGCTGGTCCACAGGGTCTGAGGGAGGCCTAGAAGAAGCTGGATGCTGCAGCAATACTTGCTAAAGGATGTTGATGAGGGATGAAAATCATCTAGCAAAAGGAAAGCTCAACATTATTACAAACACCATCTTTTCATTCTCTTACCAATGACGTGACAAAGGGAACCATCCCTACACTGTCCCTGCGCGCTTTTCAGAACCTTATTCATCACCCAGTGTTCACAATGGGAGAGATGAAAGGCTGGGGAAATGCAATCACAGATGTGTCCTTTACCAAGCTGCTCCCCATGACTTAGCCCATTGGGAAAGCCTGCAGGTCTGGGAGCCAAGGCGCCCTGGGATCCTTTCCGAAATCTACCTTCGCTGTCTTCTGGATTTTCTTCTTCATTGGAAGCTTCGATGTCTTCATCCTCCTGGGCAGAAACAGTAGAAGCAATGCTTTCACACTGGGACACGTCTCTCTCCTCCCGGGGCCTTCGTGAAGACTGAATCAAGAGAGAATGAGTTAAGGACAAACAAAAGCAGGAAACAGAGCTGCGCATCCGAACCAACACGAACAGGCAGCAGACACACACAAGACAGAATTTTCAGGCAGACCACTAAAAGCCACCAGCCGAGGCCGCATAGTCAAAATGACGGTGGCAGGTCTCTGGTGTACTGGAAGGAGCCCTGAACTCCAATCTGAGCTTGACTTTCAGGATAAAGAATGCTTTTACCACTTAATACCTCATGAAGTGGTAAGGATGCAACGAAAGCACTTTGTAAAAATTAAAGCTACAATTAAGCACAAGAGTCAGGAAACCCTGACTTTAATCAAACCTAGCCTCAGCCACTTCTAGGTTACTTCTTCTTGCCTCAGTTTCCCTGTTTGTATCAGCACCTACTTCTCAGGATTATTTGTGAAGATCAGATGAGTTAATGAGCATAAAGCATTTGCAACCTTAAAGGGCTAGCTAAATAATAGAATGAAAACCCAAAGCAGATCCAAAAATCCAGCCCAAAGTCCTGGCTCTCTCTTTTTGGGTATGTCAGCATTCTGCCCAAATGAAAACGCCATCTAAAGCTTTCCTATGGGCAGGACAACATCCTTCCTCTTTTCTTGTCTGAGACCAAAAAAAAAAAAGATAAACTGTTCTTTCCTAACATAGCATGATGCTTTTTATTTTCAACATCTCATGCGTGGCTTTCCCAAAATTCCTCCTACTCCAGTGCACTGTGCAACGCCACAAGGATACAAGATTGTCCAGATGTTACCCAAGCTGGAAAAGCTTTAAAAAATGGGACAAGGCCGTTCTTTTTGTACAGCAAAATAACTGTTAGGACATGTATACTTATATTGTATTTAATTTATACTTTAACATATTTAACATGTATTGGCCAACCTGCCATCTGGGGGGAAGAGATGGGGGGGGGGGGGGAGAAGGAGGGGAAAAATTGGAACAAAAGGTTTGGCAATTGTCAATGCTGTAAAATTACCCATGCATATAACTTATAAATAAAAATCTATAATAATTTTTTTTTAAATGGGACAAGGGCTGTGCCTGCTGCCCAAGGAGGAGGCAATATCCAGTGATGAAACATTTTCTGCTGCTGACCCTTAACCTCCTTCTTTACCTACTGCCTCAGATTCCCTCTTGGCACGACCCAAGGGCATTTCTCCACTAAGATGACCCACACAAGTTGCCAGGAAGGCCCCCAGCTTCCAGGGGCGCTGGCAGCCCTATGTTAATGAGGATTTCTTCAGCCTCAACAAATGAGAAGAAAAATGCTAGAGCAGAAAGCAATTCTCATTTTTGTTAAGGCAAAGCTGGACCTGTGGGGCTCTAGGATTATGGTTCTTTCACATGGATCCAAGTGCTTACACACAGATACAAGTACATTGGGTAATAGAAGCATGGGGCAGGGCCCACCCCCAAACACTGAGGGGCTCACCCTATATAAATGTATCCTCAGCACCCAGATATAATGTAGATGTATGTATATGTATGCATGTATAGGAACAGCACATAGTAGGTGTTGAATAAATGCTTGTTTCTTGATTGATGCATTTATCCACTGGTGGTGTTCTCTAATCCCTAATATATGTCCTACTCCCATTACCAGAGAGGTGTCACACACACACACACACACACACACACACACACACACACACACACACAAAGTGCATCCAGCCCTCTGCCCTAATGTCCCCGTTCTGGTCCAAGAGCTGCGGCGGTGGAGGCTGGGGAAGGAAGGAGCTCAGGCGGCCCAGAATCCGAGCTGCCATGCATCCCTTGCTCTCGAGCAGACCCTTTCTGCGGGGTTCTTTCCCCCAAAAAACCCCCGGCCTCCAGAGGCCGCCCCTACCTTCTGCTTGTGCTGCTGCAGCAGGTTGTCCAGATTGTGGCGCCTTTTGTAATTGAAGTAAAAGTTTTTACACTGGGCTTCACTTTTAGTCCCCACCATTTTGGCAATGGCTGCCCAGTTCCGACCGTGTTCCACCAAGCCTGTGGAAGAGAGGAGGCACCTGAAACCCGGGACTTGTCCCCGAGAGGCCGCGTCACCCCCCGAAAGGGGAGCTTGCTTTTCACGCGTCCACAGACACAGCCGTAGAGACCATGGACACCAAACTCTGGCTCCCCCTCCTACCTTTACCTGCTATAGGAAATGGAGCCAGGGGACTGGCTGAGCTCGGCCCAAGCCCAAAGTTAGGAATGGGTAAGGGAAGACGGGTGGAATGGCTGTTCAGAACTTGGTGAAAGAGGTCTTCCTAGGATACTGCTATTATTTCAAGCAGGGGAAACTCTTTCCAAAACAAATCCGGCCTTCCATTTCAAAGCTAAGAATAAATTAATGTAAAATGACCTCTTTGCATCACTGCTTCCCATGTATTGGCATGGCTGAGTTTTTGAAGGTAAATACTGAAGTTCAAGTTTAAGGTAAAACAAGATAAAGGATCTTATAAAAGGGGCTCATGACTAATGCCCAGTACAATAGGGTAATACTGACAGAACAAGCAGATCTATGCAGCAAATAAAAACTTCCTATACATATTCCCCAACATTCCAGCTTTTTGAAGAACTAGTTCTGGGGAGCAAATCCTTCTGGATGTTGGCAATCTGTCATTCCTATCCATAATCCATAAGCTGCTCCAAGCTTGGGCACTCTCTCATGACTTAGAAGAACTGATATAACTAAAAGTCTACTCACTGCAGATCCCCTCTCCTCCCCCGAAGATCTACAGTTTATCTGATGTATTTATTTGCATGTTCCTCCCTCTCCTCCCACTAAACTTGAACTCAATGAGAACAAAGGCTATACTTGCCTTTCTTTATATTTCTAACACCCAGATCACTTCCTGGGACAAAGTGCTTTTTGACTAAAAAATATTTTCCATAAGGAAACTCAATTTAAAAAGGAACCCAAGTTGGGATTAGGACATTAAATCAGACTCTTGATTTATGAATGTTTTCTTTAAGAGATCAACCCAGAGACCAGAAAGACTGATGTGATATTTTTTGTTCCTTCTTTTATTCATTCAGTGAAAGGAGCCTTCTAAACACATCCTACTCTCCTGGTCCTTCCAGGCAATCTACCTTGGTCTTTCCTAAACTGAATTCCTTCATCATTTAGAAAAATTCTTTGTCTCACAAAATGGCCTGGTTCCCAAAGGCTTTTGCCCAAGCAATCTCATGGGAAGGTGCAGCCTGGAGAAGTCTCTGAAAGGCTCCTCCTGCCTGGGAAAGAGAATTAGGAGCAGACTATAGAAGCTGCCCGGAGCTGAATCATAGATTGCCCCCAACCAGAGGGCTTTGATGGTCATTTTTATACACTGTAGAGGGAGGGCTTTTTTTTGGCAGAGGTCGGATGTTCAGCACAATTCACATCTGATCCTTTGCTTGAAGGCATGTCCTCTTCTAATAATTACTACCTGGGGGATATAAGTATTTAAAGCCTCTATGTGGGCTGGGGAACAGCTTATCAATTTCTTTGGATGAGACAGATAAACTGGAAGAGGAACAAAGGATTCTGAGCTACTGAAAAGGAGCAAATAGCTGACAAGGAGCCACTGAGGCTCCTTTTGGCTCTCTCTCTGAATTCTCTTAGTTACCAAGGTCATCAACTTTCCCCCATGGCTTGCATGAACATCTTTCTGTAAATGTAAATTCCCAGATCTGCCTTTTAGAGATGGTCCCTAGAGTTCTCAATCTCCACCTGCCTGCTGGCTGTGTCCACCTCCCAGCAGGATGCTCAAATTTGGATTGACTTAATTTAAGGGCGAATTATGGGTGTTCACAACTCAATGGAACAGCTCAGTTCCTCCCTCCTCCTTCCCTAAACCTGACTTTTCTTTATATCACCACCAGGCTCAAAGGTCCAAAATCACTGGGAACCATGTCTAATTCCTCACTTTCCACACTGGATCAGCTGACCAACCTCGCCTTGTTTTCAAAACCTGTCCCAGACTTTCCACCATCACTACAATGATTTTACTTCAGCTCTGATCTCCTCGAACCCAGATATTAGATTAACATGCTCACTGGTCTTGCATCCCCTGAACTGCCACTTTAATAATCTTCCTAATGCTCAGTGAAGATCACCCAACATCCTGCCTCCCTCACCATGCATTCAGCCTCACATGGCTCCAGCCTGCCTTTCCATACCCTCATTCCCCCACGCCCTTTACATTCTGCCCACACTGGAGAGCTGTGCACCACTTGTTTCTGTTCTGGCATCGCCCCTCTGTGCGCACTTGCTTCCAGTGTTTCCTGTACCTGGAGCTGACCACTCAAAACCCCATAAAAAACAATTTGTCTGCTAAGATGCGCTCAGCACTTAAGGTTAATTGAGGAATCAGCTCTTCCACAGGGCCCTCCCTGGCCACAGCCCCGGCCACTTGTCACACTCTGCTGTGGGCCAAAGTGACATACGGGTGTGTCTCCCATTAGACTCTGAGAAGAGAGCACAAGTTAGAATGATCTCTGTCTTCTCTGCCTTACAGGCAGCAAATGCTTAAATAGATTCTCTGAAGTTAAAGATGACTGAGTCGTTCAATAGTAATAAAATGTTCCTATTCAAAACTGGAAAAAACTGGTAAACAAAAAGCTGAGATAAAGGGTGCTGAGATGGCGCCCTAGGTCAGAGACGAGGGCAGAGGCCCATCTATTAGCCGTGTATCACTGACCTAGGAATCTTCATCCATAAAACAGAAACTGCTACAAAAATGACGTCGTTCCTTCCTCTGTAGAGTGCACAGGCCCGCTGTAACTCTGTAGGTGGCCTCTATGAATTGCTTTGGTTGACAAAAATCCATCTTTGGGGGTCAACGCTCCAGCAAGAAGCCTTTCTGAGCAGAGCCAGGCCACTCCTTGAATGGCAAAGACAGGGCAAGTTAGAAGGCCGGGGGCTCGAAGGCTTTGGGAGCTTTGCTGGTTTCACTTCCGGGAATCCAAGGCACCCGAACCCCATGATTCTACAGTGTTAGAATCTAGCTGCCATGAAGGACAGAAAAGGTGTATATGGTTGGGTGTGTGTATATATCCACACACATATCCATTCAAATAAAAAGACTTTGAGCCCCAAATGCTTTTAAATGCTTTATTTTTAGTGTATTAGACTTTTCTATCAATAAGCCAGGAAAAATGTGACTGAGATCATACCTCAAAGGTTTAATGACCAGCATAGCAGAGGAATGCTACGGCTGGAGAAGGATTCAAGTAGCCACCATTGCTAAAGAAGGAAAAACCTGCACAGATAAGTACGTTAAAATGCTATATTTTTTCTTCACATGTGTATGAAACAGTGTATTTACTTCTCCTACACAAGACAATTGGTGAAGGTCAGAATTAAAATACTTATTTATGCCTACATGGAGCATCACTTTCTTCCCACTGACTCTCCTGCCCAACTCTAAGATCCTTTGAAAAACCATCCCTGGGAATGCTACACAATTGTCCTCATTGCACAAGAGCATCCTGACAATCGATGCTGCATGCACACACTGAAAGACAGACTGAAAGCATTTTAAAAAAAGGTTTTTTTTTGTCATGCAAAATTCTTTTACAGTTCCTTTCAACAGATCTTTCATCTTGATTCTAAAATTCAATTTATTTTTCAAAAGCAACAGGTTTCCTTTGATTTGTAGTAGTTATCAAGTTCTCTTTTAGAGAAGGAAGAGAAGAATGCTGTGGTATTTGTAGCAAAATCTCCATGGTCACAATTACCAAGATGCGGAGCCCAATTAGGACAAGTTTTACCTTTCTTAGCAACTTCCATTTCTTCTTCTGTCCAACGTGAAGTCTCCACAGGTTCAGCAGAAGCTAAAATCAAAGCAAGGAGTCTGATCAGGAAAATGCATTTTTTAAAGTATCAATCCATCTATGAAATGATATGTCCATAATAGTAGGGGGAAAAAAAGTATGTGAAAGTCCCAGTTTCTTTAACAGAAGCCCTGCTTTTTATATGATAAAATAATATGAGTTCTTCATAACTGTTAGATGAGTGAAAATGAGTTTTTCCTTAAATTGTCATGACTAAGAAGGCTTTCCCCATACCTAACAAATGCATTTACACACAACTAATTTTACCATATGTTTAGTATTCTGTAAATTAACAACTTTGCAAAGATTTAGTATAGAGTAATAAGGTAAGTCCGGTGTTACTGGTATACTTGTAAATTACTAAACTGTTCGGTTTAATCCAAATTCTGACTTAAAAAAAATTTCCACACAAGAACAAATTTCCAATTTTCTAAGATTCAGTATCAGAAAATAAAATTAGAATTAAAATCATATTAATATTATTTAATACTTCTTTGGTAATTAGGAGGTTATTTCTACATATAACCCAAGATGATTATGAAAACAATCATTTTAGGGGTATATTTTCATATTTGCTGTTAACAGGCTCTATGAAAACTTGATGTTAGACAAAATAATAGGATAGAAGCCAGTTTCACACAGGCACAATGCTACCTACATGAAGAATTGCCCCAAAGATACTGGAGAGCATTTAATGATAATATATTGTTGATATTACTGCTAAATAACATTGGTTATAAGAAAGTAAGGTGGGGTGGATCAAGTTCCAGATATGAAAGTTGGCAGAGATTGAGCTGAACACAGAATGCTATGTTATGAACAAAATTCTGTTAGCGACCTGCCTTACATCTTTAATTGTAATCGAGCACCTAGAGAATTGAACTATCAGACCACAATGGGCAAGGGTGACGGCTACTCAATAAAAGCCACCGAAGCTTAAGTTGTGTCTCTGATACACAATGGCAAGCCATTTCCTACTTTAGTGTCCTAGGAAACTCATAGAGATTCTAAGGTTCAGACCTGTACTGGTAGAGAGTAAACTCATTGGATTAGTCTTATATCAAAGAACTATATGTCAAAGTGCACCACACATTTATAATAATTTTCTGTTTTCCAAGAAAAATCATTTATCTATATAATCCACCCTTTCTGATCCTAGAACATTCTAAGGTTAATCCATAATACAGAAACTCAAATTATCAGGCAATCTAAATGTAGTTTTCAAAAATTAAAAAATTATCAGTTACATAATATGATAATATCATATATATCAAATATTAATTAAATTAACATATATTATCATATGTATATGACAATAAGATTTGTCAAGTGTTTACATACATTATCTTATTTGATCAATCTAACAACTTTGTGAAGTGGGTGCTATTATTATCCTAACTTCATAAAGAGTGTAACACAAAACATTATTTGGCAGACATACAAAAATAGTTTTCCAAACAACTGATAACTACTAATGACATAGAGCACATTCAGAAAATGAGTTTATGCCCTAAAAATGCTCACTATTGAATAGAGAAATGCAAATTTAAACAACACTGAGATACCACCTCACACCTATCAAATTGCCTAATATGACAAATAAGAAAAATGACAAATGTTGATGGCAATGTGGAAAAACTGGAACATAAATGCACTTTTAGTGGAGTTGTGAACTCCAATCATTCTGGAAAGGACTTTGGAACTTTGCTGAAAGGGCTATAAAACTATGCATACCTTTAGACTCAGCAATACTACAATTGTTTCTATGTTCCAAAGAGATCAAAGAAAAAAGAAAAGGATCTGTGTGTACAAAACTATTCCTAGAAGCTCTTTTTTTTGGTGGGGGCAAAAAATTGGAAATTGAGAAGATGCCCATCAATTGGAGAATGGCTGAACAAGTTGTGTTATAGGATTGTGATGGAATGCTATGTGAGAAGGATGCTTTCAGAAACACCTAGAAAATCTTCCATAAACTGATATAAAGTGAAACAAGCAGAGCCAGGAGGACACTGTAAATAGTAACAATACTGTGAACTATTCTCAGCAATACAAGTGATTCAAGAAAATACCAAAGTACTTAGGATGAAAAATGCTATCCATTTTCACAGAAAGAACAGATTGGGTCTGAATGCAGACTTTTTTAAACTTTCCTTATTATCCTTGGTTTTCTTTGGTCTGCATTTTTTTTTCAACATGACTAATATCAAAATGTTTCTGGATGACTGTACTTGTATAATCTATATAAAACTGCCTGACTTCAAAAAGAAAGAGAAAGAAAGAATATGAAACTCAAAAATTTTTTAAATGAATATTAAAACTTTCTGTTTACATGTATTTAAGAAAAAAAAGTAAAAATTAAAATGTAAAAAAAAATAAAATACTTCTGTTACTTAAATGAATGATAGTTGCTTGACAGAAATTATACTGGCAAAATTCAATAAGTGATAAATTATATAAATTTACTACCCACACACACACACAAACAAAATGCTGGCTGAAGTGATCTAAATCTTTATCAAGCTGTTTTCAGTTAAATTTTCAAAAGAACTTTAAAAGTACTGATGTCAACAAGTCAAATGAATCACAGGAACACTTGGGGAAATTTTGTAAGCATAATGCTTTACATAAGATTTTTAAGAGGGGAAAAAAGTTTTCCTGAGGCATCTGGTAGAATCTAACTATAGAACAAATCATCTTTTGTAAATTCTCTCTTCACAAAGAAGGAACACACACACACACACACACACACACACACAAAATTCAAGTATAGAAACACATTTTGTCCTGCATTCAAGAAGTATTCTAAAATTTGGAAATCAACCTACCAAAGGACAATTTTTATGCAGAAATCATTTTACCAAAGTTAAAATGATAGAATGTCTATGCAGCAGGTGACATTATACGGGCATCAGAGAAAAAGAAATTGAAGGCTTCAGCAAAAGTGATATGTTCATACATCAGGGGATAAAATCTCAAAGACCAATTTTTTAACACTTGTTTTAAATAAAAATTCTTACAAAACACTTTACCACATAGAAACAACAACCACAATTCTCATAAAAGAATTTCAATGTGTTTCATAGTATTAAGTGCTTTGTCAAGAGTTAATTAAGATTCTTGCTTATAAAGAAGATTTCACCAAACTCTTCCAAGAAAATGGGTCATTTTGCTATGTAATGCTTTGCAAAATATAATAGAAATGTCCTTGGTAAATTGAGGGAAACAGGAGGAAGAAACAGTCATCCTTCTGTTTCAATGTTTGCTCTATAAAAGATGACTAGGGTTGGTATCACTCAGTAAACTATACCTGGACCTTAGGTCAATTCTGAGCCACAATTTTCCAGTGGACACCTACACCTGGATACCCCATTGGTATCTTTCCCTCTAAATTCACCCTTCCTTATTATTTCCTTATTTTTGTCAAGGACATTGTGACTTTCCTAACCTACTCAGGGTAGAATTCTAATCTAAGAATGGTCTTTGAACTTCACTTTTACTTCCCCATCCCAATATATCCACTCAATCTCCTCAATATCTTCTCTTTATTCACACCACCACCAACTTGAGAGTAGATCATTAGGGAGGGAATAACTTCCTAATTGGCATCCAGTTTTTTCTCTCTGCAATCTATAATCCATATAGATACCAAAATGATATTACCAGAGAACAAATCTGATAATATTCAACCAATTAACTTTTCTAACTCCCTGACACCCTTTGACAATCCAAGCCCCTCCATTTGGCAATTAAAGTCATTCCTAGCTCTGCTCAAGGTTAATTCCACCTTCCACTGACCCTCTCCTATTAAACAAATTCTCCACCCATTTTAGCCCAACTGGCCTGTAGACTAGTCAGTAAACATGATATTTAATCACTTGCTTTTAGGCCTTAGCAAAGTCTAACTTTCAAGGCTTTATCTTTATCTCGTTAAAATCTTTGTGTCCTTCAAGCTTATGTGAAGTACGTGTGTGTGTGTGTGTGTGTGTGTGTGTGTGTGTGTGTGTGTGAGAGAGAGACAGAGAGACAGAGACAGAGACAGAGAGAGATCACATAACCCCCCTCTCTCACACACACACATTGCATTTTTTGAAATCTATAAGCATGCCCCTTAGCATCATGTAATAAGCTTCAAGACAAGAGAAACCCTTTTATTTCTAGACCTGTATGCTTATGTGCCTGCTTAGCAGGAGGTTAATACATGTTTGTTAACTGATCACCAACTTTAGGTAACAGTGACATGGATGGCCTAGAGCTGACATATATAAACGGATCATAAAACACTCATATCAGATTAAATGGCTTTTTAGAAATGAAACCTAAGCAATGTGAAACAATACAAGTTTGGCTTTAGAGTACTAGGGTTCTTGCTGTCTTGCCTCTCCCCCTCTCCCCCCCGCCTCCTCTCACTCAATTTTTTTCCCCTCCCCTATACGCAATTTTGGACATTTCCCCAGAGCTCTGTATCCTCTATGTACCTAAAACTGGCTTAGCTATTGTTTATTTTGTCCTTTCCAGATATAATGAACCCTCAAAAGGAGCTTATATTCTAATGTATAAACAGGTTTTGGAGTAATTAAGAAGGCAAGAGATGTGAGAAGAAAGCTCTCTTTACTTTCTGTAAAAGTGGAAGATATCAGAAGGTAAGGTACAACATTGCATATATTTTCAGACTTTTTCTGAATTATCAATCAGTTTTGCTGGATTTTTTCCTCTTGCTTTTTTTTTTTTGTTTGTTTAAAAATATTCTTTGCTTTTAGAAATGGCTTTCTAAACTTGAGAGAGAAAAGGATACTGGGAGAAATCTAAGTGAGGTTAAAACAAAAACAAAAAAAGAAGAAGAAAAGGAAAAGAAAAAGAATGGCTGGAACAATAAGATTCACTCTTGTGAGTATAATAATATATAGACTCTGCCAGTAAAAAAAAGATTCCCTACTATTCCACCATGGCCTTATGCCAAGTCTCATAGATTCCAATGCAAACCAAGTCTATTTCTCCAGTCCTTCAGCACCCTATACTAATTCCTGTTGATCTGAGCACTGTTTTCCAGGAATATCCTTTATTTGTTCCATAGACCAACTTAAGACACACAGTAAGCACTCGATAAATGTGCTTTGTGAGTGATTCTATCAATTTATAATGATTATTGAGTAATTCAAATTAAAAAAAAATCTACCAATGTCTCCTTAGTTCCAATGAAGAATTCAAGGGACTAACTTAAAATCACAACGATCTCTCTCTTACAACAGAAGCCATTTAGTCTTTTGATCATAATACTTGAAAAATTCATAATTTTTAAGGGTCATGCAGATTCTACTCAATTTGTCTAAAAATAACTTTCTAGGTTACTGTTTAGAAGTCTGGATTTCTAATTATGCCCCTGACTGCACATCTGGGAAATACATGGATAAATACTTCAATTTCCTTATGTTCAAAAGGATGAAGGATGACACTTACCATGAATGTCAAAGAACCATGTTTGGAGAATTCAAGGGATGTGAAATGAACCAAATTCTGCCAGTGAATACACAAGATTACACCCTGGCAGACATGACTTTTTGAAGACATTTTTGAGGAAGTTCTCAAAGCTAATGGACTAACGCACGAAGCATTCTCCAAACTAATAAAAGGCAGCACTCTCAGCCCTGGATTCCCCCTCAAAAAAAAAAAAATAAATAAAAGCAGCCATACCTGAGGAGAAGCCTGAATGATGAAACGGACCACACCAATCTGTCCCCTTTTTCCTACTACAAGAAAAAAGATGGTCCTCCCACCACCATGTCAAACCCAGGCCCAGGGGCACTGCTTTTCTTTCACCTTTTCTAACCTGAACAGTCTGCGTGGCATAATGAGAAGCAAAGCACACGCAAATCTCAGGATTGGTTTACAACTGGAATTTAAATATGATTCTAGAAGAGTTTTTAGCCTCAAGGAAAATTCCCACTTTCAGAGCCCGTCATTTTCTAAAAGACGAGGAAAACATGAGGCAGAAGTCCTGTTCCCAGAAGTGGCACTATTCATTCATAAAACGAATTACTTACGATCGCTCCTAGGAACAAAAAGCTGACCAGAGCACAACTTGATCTGTCACTTCATTACTACAGCTACGAGTGTTGGGATGGAAAGGAGATCTATCCATAGCAACATTCAGGTTATCATGAGGAGTCCATGGCTATCACAGGCTACCTCATGGAGGCAGATGTACTCACATTCAAAGACAAATCTTTTCTAATGAATGTGCTCCTAAGTCACATCTACTCAGTAATGAATATATTCAGCCCACACGACAGCTTTTTGGAACAGCGAAGTCCAATGAATGCTTGTGAAATGTGAAATGTTTGAAAACCTTTAGATAATGTGGATTTGCTGTAATCAACAGAGGCAGCCAAGAGGCTGGAGAGAGCGTGGGGGCTCTGCCTTACTTCAAATCTGACCTCAGATACCTGTTCACTGCAGATTCCACACCTCACACCAATCAACAACACACAAAGGTCCCACCACAGCTCAGGTTGTCCCCTACCCAGACAAGGCAGAGCACAGTGCTGAGGGTCTCCTGTGAAGGGAGTGGCTTATAGACTGACTGACAACATGAATAGGAGTCAGGTGGGACCAAGAGGCAGGAGGGGGTTATCTGCCCACCTTGAGAGGACCCACAGATCAACTGAAACACTGTCAAAAATATTTAAAACAATTTAAGTGACTACTAAGTTCATAAACCTGAACTTGAAAGACTTTGGTGGTTATTTAATCTCACTAACTCATTTTATAGAGGAGGAAACCTCTTCCCCCCTAAAGGGAAGTGACTTGGCTAAAGTGACACTGTTAGGGAGTGAGGGAGGTCAGTGTGAACTCAGATCCTCAAAGTCGAATCCAGGACTTTCCCCCATTACTATACCACCTTTAATTGGTTAAGGAGAGATGCTTGTGCCTTTTTGTGTTCAGATCAGTGACTAATGGAGCTCTCTGATCTTGAACCTGACAGGACTAAGAAGGAATACGCCCTTGTCGCAAGGAAAAAAAGGTCTCCTGGGTTCATTTATTGAAATGCCAAGTCCTCATACCAGGAAATGGGAAGAAGCTATAAGTTGGCTAGGGCTAATCAGCTCAGAACAGAGCAATCAATCCTTCAATCAAACATTAATTAAGCACCTACACTGTGGCAGGAATTAGGCTAAGATCTAGGATTAAAAAAGAGACAAAAGATGTCCCTGATTGTCAAAGAAATTACATCTATTAAGAGAGATAAGGTGCAAACAAATTTGTATATAAAGCAACTTATACACAAGATAAATAGGAAATCATTAACAGTGGAATTAAGAAGAGTTGGGAAAAGCTTCCTGCAAAAGATGGGATGTTAGTTGGGATTTAAAGTAAGCCAGAGAGGTGAGGAAAAGACTCAAAATGTGTCATGGAGGAAAAAGATAAGGACACAGCTGGTCTTGAAACAACATGCAGGCTTTGACAAATCCCTTTCTGCTGCAAGGTTGTAGCCTAAGAAACCAAAGGGCTCTTTTTCCCTAAGCTACTCTCCAGGGAGAAAAAAAGAGAGACTCATTCTCTAAACAGTGCCAAATCATATGCAAATCACCTACATTAAAACACAGAGAGATCCCAAAGCAACTCTCACAATGTGATTTGCCCCAGATCCTACATACTTCTATGGGTAAAGACAAATACAAAGCAACACACACACACACACACACACACACACACACACACACACACGTCCGTATCATTTGCCCTTGAAATTGAAAACAGTTTGTACCCCAAGGAAGTTTAATACAGAAAATTGAAAAGAAAGCAGTAGCCTAAACACATCTTTCAAAAGATGATCAGATATTATTTATTGTTAATCCTAACTCAAAATTTAATGTGGGATGTAAAAAGCCTTAACGTCTGAAAGTGAATGAAAATTTGTCTTTACTTATAAAGAGAAATTTTATTATATATTAAGAATCTCTGTGTATAAATTACACACACATGTATACACCCATATCCTCTCTCTACTTAATATGAATTTAAATTACAAGGACTTCATTTTAAAACCACTTTAATTAAATATGGGGTAATAAAATAAGTCAAAATTCAGTTTTTAAAAGTTTTTGTTTCAGCCAAGTAAAGTATCTTATGATTCTACCAAAAGACCACTGAGACCACAAAAACTATTTCTATAATTACAAAATGACTGCAGAAGATAGTATTTTTCAGTACAGAAGATGAATTCCTCTCCTTTCTCCACTTCTTCTCAAAGACAGAATGATTTTTTGTGCTTTTTGGAAGGCAACAGCAATGAAGAACACAACAGACTATGCCTTTACTTACATTACCTAGAACTAATTTGTACTTATGCTTATCTAGAACTAAAAACATCAGCATTTTGATGAAATCTTCCTTCATCTCTCAGTTCCAATAAATCTAATAAATATCTAAATAAAAATAAGCCCACTTCTTCTGAAATCTCAAAATATTTTGTGTCTTCTTAAACTTTTCACACTTTGTACTTTGTACAAGTCTAATTTCCCTTTTTCCCCTCTTCCCCACCAGGGCAGGAACTGAAGATCATTCCACTTTATATGATCTAGCTAATAGTAATAAACACAGCTGAATTCTGGTGATGGACAGAGAGGACTCACTCACCAGGTTCGGGCGGCGGCGGCAGTGGAGCCGGGGGCTCTTCAGTAGCAGCAGCTGCGGCCGCACTCGCTTGTGCAGCTTCGTTTGTCATGGACCTGGTGATGCGACCCTTCCGACGACCTTGACTGTTGGCTGTTTTTCGACCCCGAGGTGTGGCTTGCTCCCTTTCTTCTGTTTCTTCTGATGTCCCTTCCGTCTTGTCCTTCTCTTTGGTGTTTTCTCTAAGGAAGAATAAGAAAATTGTATGAT
Organism: Antechinus flavipes; assembly: GCF_016432865.1. Lineage (NCBI taxonomy): Eukaryota > Metazoa > Chordata > Mammalia > Dasyuromorphia > Dasyuridae > Antechinus > Antechinus flavipes. The sequence goes on along the minus strand of NC_067401.1, from coordinate 24,435,240 downwards.
ATTGAAGGTTAGCAGATATAAATAAATATCACAATTTAAAAATGCTACAATCTAATTACAAGCTTTTAAAAACTTAAGGGGAAAAAAGAATACTTCGATTATGTCCAAGACCTACTCTCAACAATGAGAGTTAAATCCAACTATTTCACAAATTCCATTTTTTCCATTAAGACAACCACCGCCATTTCCATGAAAGCACCCTTTCACAGCTTAATTATAAAAGGAGGTGGCCTATCCTTGATGAGGAGCGTTAACTAGAATCAGCAAAAAGAGCATTAGATTCATCAGGAGGTGGTAAGCCTTAACAACAAACTGAGCATGAGATCTCAGGCAATTCACTCAACCCTGCAGGCACAGACTTTGGTCAAATGGGGTTGAGAGACTCATGGATTTGTAGCTCAAACATTTCTGAGGCACATCTACTTGGAGCTCCTCTTTTTACAGATGAAGAAATAGGCTTCAGAGATAGGTATAATCAAGGCAAAGAGCTCTAGAAAGGGAGGATGTTGTTATCACAATCTCAAAAAACAACTGGGACAAAGGCAGTGGAAGGTTATGAACTAAAATATAAGAATATTGTTTAATATACAAATTATGTTACTTCTAAGTGAAGACTTTTAAAAATGGTTTACTATGCTAAAAAGGATAACAAAATGGCCCTCATTTTAGTGATAAAGATGTACCTGATAATTCCAAAAACACCTCTCAAGAAGTCTGGTCTCTAATAACAGCAAGTGATCAATAATCATAAACTTTTAAAATAATAATTGTCATATTAAAAAAAACATATTCTGTAGTAGTGTAATATTTGAAACTAATAACACATCTATTTCAAAGGAAACCTTATAAAATAATAAAACAACAGCAATATCACTGTCATCACTATTAGCTAAAAGGCACTCTCCCGTGTTTCTCACACATATATTAAGATCATACAAAAGTTCTGATAGATGTAAGCACAGAAATAATTCTTAGCAATTGTGCCAATTATATCAAAGGAAGAATCAAACATGGAGCACAATGAATGGCTGGCCAAATGAGTTCCCCAGATCTACACAAAATATTAAGCCAAGAATAAAACAGATTTTCCTATTTCCTGATCACAATGGATAAGAAGAGTTGATATGGTTCATCTTGCTAGGCTCAGTGCTCCCTTTTAATATCTCATGACCACAAAGGATCCAACTTTTCCCATTAGCAGTAAAGATGCACATATTTTTATTTAGCTTTTATTTAACTCACTTAGGTTCCTCTTTCTCATCTTTTTCATCTTCATCTTTCTTTTCTTCTTCTTTTTTTTCTGTCTTTTCAGTTTTATCTTCCTCAACTTTTTCTTCTACCTTTTCTTCTTGAGAAGGACGGGCAATTTGTTGCTGAAATGAAATATTTGTAAATGGTCAATATATAAATGAGGAAATAAGGTGACCCAATATGGCATACTGTAAAGCTACTTTGAAGATTAATTTCTTAGCTAAGCATTAGTAAAAGTCAAATAGCTATTACGCATTCTAGAATTTATAAATTTAAACTATCTAAGCCAAAGTCATACAATATGAATTTTAAGAATATATTTCTCAAAAATAAACTACAAATACATGTGACCTACATATAAAATATTTTCTCATCAAAAAAGGGTTTAAGAACAGATTACATTTATCAGATTTATCACTGCAGGCAAATTGTTTAACCAACCAAACCAAAAATTATATTATAAAATAAAATATAATTTATATCATGCAAAATTTTTTAAAAAAACCTTTTACACACACTATCATGCAGCTAAAATAAGTAGAGAAAACTATTAAATGGCAGATGACTTCTACATCAAATATCTGATAAAGTTCTGAGAGCTAAGAAGTCTGACAAGTGATACAGTTGTGTGTGATCACAAGACACTTCCCAGGTCACAGAATCACATATGCATTTAGAGTTAAAGGTGCATGCTGGCCTAAATCTATGCTCTTGCAAAGTATTTTGAGTTTTTGATGATGTAACAAAACAGTCTCTTGAGATTTCCATGGTATCTAATGGCTTAAGGATCAGCCAATGGATGGCTCCAGTAGCTAGAGCTTCAGGGACAATGCCCAATTTGACCCAGACTTTTAGGAATGGTTTCCTGATAAATCTGAATATCTGAGACAGATGGTGTAACACTGGCTATGGTCAGGGAATCTGGGGAGGAAAGGGAGCAAGAAAAACAGGAGGAAGAGGGGGAAGGGCCAGAGGATGGGAATACATAAAAACAAACCTGATAACCCTTTTTATTTCTTGGGATATTATGAGGAATAAATGCCCCATCACAGGATGAATTCAAAGAAAAGGTTAGTTCAAATGAAATAGAAATGCAAATAGGGAAAGCTAGGTAGCAGAGTAAGGAAGTCAGAAAGCTCTGAGTTTAAAACTGGCCTGATACTTACTAGCTATGTGACCCTGGGCAAGTCACTTACCCCGTCTGCCTCAGTTCCCCCATCCCATAAAATAAGCTGAAAAAGGAAAAGGCAAACCACTACAGTGTCTTTGCCAAGAAAATGCTAAATGGGAGCAGCTAGGTGGCGCAGTGGATACAGCCACCAGCCCTGAAGTCAGAAAGACCCAAGTTCAAATCTGATCTCAGACACTTAACACTTCCTAGCTGTGTGACCTTGGGCAAGTCACTTAACCCCAACTGCATCAGTGCAAAAAAAAAAAAGCTAAATAGGGCCACAAAGTGTCCGACATGACTTAATTTCAACTAAATTATAAGAAAGAAATGCAAATTGAACATTTAAAAATTCAAGAAAAGGAGGTGTGAGAAGTAAACACTACATGGTAGAAATCATCTTAATTATAAAATGTGCAATTCAATAAATTTAAACATTATATCACATCGGTGGTTATATGCTACCCACTCTAAATGACTAATATAGTTCATTAAGTGATGTCCTCTGGATGTAAAGTTGGCCACAATAATCAAGATGTTAATAAATTTCTGTTAGGAGCCTCATCCTGACACATTGTTTTCAAAGTTATTGTCCCAGTAGCACAGCCTAGCAGTCACACATCAGTTTATGCAGAGTAAATGAAGTCTGGGTTCTTCCAAGCTGCCCCAGGCTCTGGCCAGATCTTCAGGAAGTGATTCCACCTGGGTATTTGGCAGCCAGCCTTGGGGAAAGAATTAGCATGTGCCTTTAGTCACCATCAGGTATCTCTAGTCCTTCAAGCTAACTGATGGTAAACTAAGGAGTCAGCACAGAAGAAAGCAGCCTGTGCCATCTTTTTTAATATCAGGGAAGAGCTTCTTAAGCTTCATGACCACTGGCTAACCCAACAGAAGTGAAAATAATGAAATGAGGCTCTATATCGGAAAGGAGTTCAGTAGTACAAAATCATTCCAATATCAGAAATCATTTAGCTATTTGCAGATATTGTCCTTCTGCAATATGTCTAATATCATAGCAGAAAAGACATTGCTCTGGGAACTCAAAAGACCTGCTTCCTTTCAAACACTGAATAAATCCATGGGCTCTGTGACCCTCAGTTTTCTTATGGGTAATATAAATGCAAGGCCACTGGTACCACCCACAACTGAGTTTTCAGAATAGCACTTTGTAAAAATTCACAACATATATAAAGGCACACCACCTTTATTTGAAAACCATAATATGATCATTTTTAGCCATTGTGCCTCCTCCCATTCGGTAGGGAACAGTTTATAAGTCCCAAAGTAGATCTTGTAAACACAATAATATTTTGAGAGAGCGATATCTTAGCAACTTCTCTCAAGTCTGTCTTCCTCCCATATAATTTTCTTCCCCCAAATGGAGGCATCCTTAGTACTCTCTTTGCATCTGATCTCTACATATTATTATCTCCACTTATATAAAGATAAAGACATAGGGACAAAAATGGTGGCTGAGAAAAAAGGAGGGCAGTAGGAAGGTCTCCAGGAACTACCAACATTGGCATCTCGCCTGCCTTGCCAATGACAAGCCCAATATTTCAACCCCAGTCGGTCTCCCTGTTAAGGTGGGAACTTGAGCAGGTCCTGTGATGTGCCCGAGTACCCAGGCTGGCTCAATGTGTATAAAGTCCTTTCCTCGCAATACCCATAAGGTCACAGCTATTAGAATGCTTGCCCCCTCTTTTCATGGACCTTAGAGACTAAGTAACTATCAAAGAGAGGGTCTGGCTCGGCTCACTCTGAGTATTGGCAGGTCAATGGGAGGGACTACCAAGGTCTCCAGATCCAGTACTCCACCACTAAAACGTGACTGCTGAGACTTCAGCTGTGCTCCATAGCAGACCAGTCAAGAAGGATAACTCAGAAAAAAAAGCAATATATAAAACCCAAATTTTGCTGAGGTGAATAAGAATTTCAGTTGTTTTTGTCTTGTTTGTCCTTAGCCAATAGTCAAAGAATGAGTCAAAGAAGAATAGGCAAAGAATGATGCCAAATTTAATTCTAAAAGAAAACGGAGCACAACAATCAAACAAACCATTTATTCTCCAATGGAGTAAGAGTTTACCAAATATCCAGTACTATGAATTACTATCAAATTTTAATTTACTTTCACAAGATAAAATGACATTTTTAAAGATTATTGAGATATTACTGGAGAGAGAAAATTAAGGATGATTATTCTACTGTGGCTGCCTTTTTTCATACTCTTTCTTTTCCTAGGAAAGAGAATTTGACAATGTTCAAAGATGGATTTTTTTTTTTTAAAGAAAAATGTAAACTCTGAGATTCAACTATTAATGCCAAACATATGTAATTGGTTTTCTGATGTATCAACTTGTAAGATATATAAGATATGAGACTGCTAAGGAAGAAAGGATATCTGTTTAAAACAGGAACAAAACCCAAGACCTTTCAGATAAGTTAAAGAACACAATCACTACAAAATACCTTTTGTTATCGATAGCAGGGCCTGTTTCAGCCCCAATTAGAAGCACAACTTTTTTTATGTGTGGTGCTCCTGCCACCACAAAATGTTATAAAAAATTATGAGCAGGATGATTTCACAAGAAACCTGGGAGGACTTACATGAGCTGATGCAAAGTAAATGAAGAGAAACAGAAAAACACTGTATACAGCAACAGCAAGATGATGTTATGATCACTATGAATGACTTACCTATTCTCAACAACACAATGATCTAAGGCAATTTCAAAGGACTCGTGATGAAAACTACTCTCCCCCTTCCAGAGGGAAAAAAACGATGAAATCTGAATGCACATCAAAGCTTACTTTTTAAACTGTTCTTTTCTTCCTTTTTGTCTTTGCAATGAGAGGGGAGGAGAAGACAGAATTTGGGATTCACAATTTTAAAAGATTAATGTTAAAAATTGGAAAAGATTTAAGTATTTTAAAAATATTACTATTACTGTATATGATATATATATGATATTCTTCTAGTCCTACTCACTTCATTTTAGATCAGCTCAGTTAAGTTTTCCCAGGTTTTTCTGAAAACTGTTCCCTTTTTTTCTTCCAGTAAAACAGTATTCCATCACAATCACATTCTACAACTTGTTCAGCTATTCATCAATTGATGAGCATCCTTTCAATTTTTCAATTCTTTGCTACCACAAAAAATAGCTGCTATGAATATTATTGTACAAATATGTCCTTTTCTTTTTTCTTCAATCTCTTCAGAATATAACTGTAGTAATGTTATTGCTGGGTCAAAGGGTATGCCCAACTTTATAGCCCTTTGGACATACAGAATTTTGTTAAGTATCCATTTATTTGTGATTGGTTCCCTTGTGTGAAGGAGATTTTTTTTTTCCTCCCATGGAAAAGGATAAGGCACTGTCCTTTATGATTTATAAGGTCTTCAAGACTGGTGGTGACTTGGTCTTCACTCTATAGGCAACCTGAGAGGGAAATCTACAAAATAAAGGAAACTGGTCCTTGGACCCTAAACAGGCCAAGTCTGGGCCCTAGCTTGCGCTCCTCTCTCTTCTTCTTCATGGGACTCGCCAAAAAAAAGGCTCTGCTTTATTTGAAGATCTGGTAAATACTCAGGGAACAATAGGACAAAGAAGAAAAAGCTAAAAGGAGCTGAAACCTATTCTACTGCAAGTTCACATTAAAAAAAAAAAAGGTGAACAAAATACTTAACATTCAAAGGAAAGTAAAGAGTCAATTCAAACTTGCCATTAATAATATTTTTAAAATATATGAAAATGGCAATAACTGGCATGCAAGAAAGAATCTGCTGTGAGAAACCCAACTGAAGTCTTTATACAAGTTCTCTTGCAAGGTCAAGGTGTGTGACTTTGAGTAAGTCACTCCACTTGTGTTCCTTCCATTTTATCTCCAAACAGGCAAGCCTTTTCATCTCTAAAATTACCACTAAGAGGGTCTTCTGGGGTCTTGAATATCTATGAAGCCAAATTCATATATTATAAAAATTATTCTTGTCTACTAACAAATCAAAGCCATTAAATTATTTGCCACAGCATCATTGCCTTTTAGGAAACCGTCAAGCAATCAAAGATAAGACTATACTTGAAAATCATTCACAATACTGCAGTTTACTATGCACTTAAAAAAAAAGGGGGGAGGGGGAACTTAGTAAATTCTAAGTAATGATTTTAATTTGCTTATGCAGCAACTACTCTTGGATTTGGGTAATGTGTATAAGACCTTACACAAGTGTGTACTACAAAAATAGCTGAGCTGACTATTTTTCTTTAATAACATTTATTCTGTCTCTCCTCCCCAAAAGATAGCCTGATTTACTGCTAATTAATTAAAATGTATAACAAAAAATTGAACCTAGGGAGATCATAGCAAATTTAAATTAAGAGTTCACTCAACTGACCAGCAATAGATGCATAGATTCTTAAAGTTTAATCTTAAAATTATTTATTCTAATATTCCAAGAAACGTTAGAATTTCTTCTACAACATGATAGATAGCTGGTCATTTATTCTCTGCCTGAAAAAATACAGTGGTCACTTACATTTTAATGAAATACTCCTAGATAGCTGTCATAAAGTTCTTTCTAAGAGCTGACATTTATATAGCACATTAATGCTGGCAAAGCTTTCTACTTGTATTATTGCATTTGAAATAATCACCCTAAGAGACGGATACCATTGCTATTATTAAATCTATTTCTTATGAGGAAATTGAGGACCTAAGTGATTAGCTTATAGTCACAAAGCTAGCATCAGAGATGGAATGTAGTCAGGCTTTCTTGGTTCTAAGTCCATCAATCTTTTCAACATAATATTTTGCCTCCATTTTTATGTGCAACTAAATTTTGTTTCCTTTTAAGTCAAAATTCAAAGAAAAGTGAGGGAAATACTACAATTTTAAAAGAAAAAAAAGTAAATCAAGGACTCAAGATGTTATAAAATAATATCAGGAATGTCAGTACAGTTTAGTGTGTGTGTGTGTGTGTGTGTGTGTGTGTGTGTGTGTGTGTGTGTGTGTAAAAGCTCAAGAAAAGACAAATTTAATCAGGATGACTCAACATTTGTTAGAGATATATATTCAAAGTGAAGACAATTTAGGTTCAAAGTTTTCAATAAAAAGAAACAAAACAAAACACTGGCAGAAGGAATTCTTTAAAAAGAAAACCTGAAATAAATCAGGACAATCAATCTTAAGTTTTAATATGTTTGTTAGGCTGTTTTAAGTACATGGTGCTATACTATTAAGAGTTATATTTATGTGCTTTAGAAGCAATAATGTGAGTTATACATTGTAATATTCCCCTAACAATTACTTTTCTATAGAGGATTTGCTCAGATCTTAATAACATGTTACCCTGTGTATATGGAAGAAAAAAAATAGATATGTCTGAATTATTATCTGTATGGGACATGCCTTCTGGTGTTTTTCCAAGTAGTCTGTATTCCTCCTCCACATTCTCTTCCCTAGTAACCAATAGAATACATCAATGTCCCGAACTGCCTACCTATTGTCACTGACAATGCTATCTCGGGCCCTCAGTACCTCTACCTCTCCCACAGGTTTTTATGCCAGCTTCCTAACTGGTCTCTTTCTAGTCCCTTTTCTTTTCACAATACACTCTCTACATAGGCTAACCTTTTAAAGGTAATGTCTAAAAAACTGGTTTCCCCATTGGCTATAATATGAAAAACAATCTATTTTTCTTACATTTCATTCCCTCCATATCTGGCAGGCACTATACTGAGAAAGAGTTCTTGGATACTGAAAATATATAGAGGTTCCTCACAAGCTATCTAGTCACTGAGTGGTAAATCTATTGGTCACAGCCACCCACAAAACAAAGGAAAATACAAAATCATTCTTGGTCTTATTCAGCCTCTTTGGTTGAGCAGCAAGCAGGACAAAATAAGTAAAGATAATTCTTAGAATCTTACAGCTTTTAGATATTCTATCAACTTTACCAAATTGGCAGTTACTTTGCACTTGAAGTCCATTCATGGAATGGATGGATTCTCTCAACATGGAGATTATCAATGATGACTATCAGTATAAGTGAAATAAAGACAAGTTGTAGGGTGGAGCCAAGATGTAGAGAGTGGACAGGACACTGCCTTAACCCTACCCAGCTTCCCTCTAAATCAACACTGGATCAACAGATGTTGGCATGACAGAACCCACAAACATTCAGAATTGTCATAATTTTCCAACTTAAAATATCTTGGAATCTAGTAGGAGGGCTTTGCCAAAATCCAGCAATGCTGGTTACTCTGTCCTGGCTCAGAAAAACAACCTGTGAGACCTCCAACACAACTACAAAAAATAAACTGTGAGCCTCCAACCCCAGACTTGGTCAGGCCCACCCAGTGCAGTGGAAAGCCTAAGGACCACCAATCCCAGCCCCAGTCCAGTCCAGCAAAGGCAGTGAGAGGCCCCTGTCCCTGTACAAAAGAAAAAGAGAAAGAGAAGAAAAATAGGAAAAAGAAATGAGTGCTTTTCAGAAATATGAAAGCTTGGGGGAAAGAAACAACAGTATAGCAAAGAAAACAGAGAAACTGACTGAAGAAAACAACTCCTTAAAAGATAAATTTGCCAAAATAAGGAAAAAAATATACTGAAGAAAAAACTTTTCAAAGAATAAATTTGGGGAAATAGAAAAAGAAAACAATTCTTTGAAAAACAGAACTGACAAAATGGAAAAAAATTCAATGAACTAAAACAACAACTTTAAAAGTGCGATTGGACAAATACAAAAGGAAGTTAAAAGGTTAAATGAAGAAAATAATTCGAATTGGACAAATGGAAGTGGCTCAATTAGACATCAAGAATCAGTGAAACAAAACAACAACAACAAAAAGAAAAGAAAGAAAAAAGAAAATTTAAAATATCTCATTGGAAAAACAATTGAACTAGAAAATAGATCCAGAAGAGACAATATTAAAATGATTGGATTATGTGCATCCCATGACGGAAAAACAAGAACATGGACATCTTACAACAACAACAAGAAATACTGCCCTGATATCCTAGAACGAGAGGGTAAAATAGTTTTTGAAATAATCCACCAATCACCCCCTGAAAGAGACCCCAAAATGAAAACTACAAGGAATATTATAGCTAAATTCCAGAATTATCAAATCAAGGAGAAAATACTGCAAGCAGTCAGCCTGAAATAATTCAAATACCAAAGACCCATAATCAGAATTATCTAGGACCTAACAGCTTCCACTTTGAATGATCAAGGGCCTGGAATATGATACTCTAGAAGGCAAAGGAGCTTGAACAGCAGCCAAGAATCAACTACCCAGCAAAACTAAATATTATCTTTCAGAGGAAAAGATGGGCATTCAATGAAATAAGAGAATTTCAATTATTTTCAATCCTACCAAAGCTGAACAGAAAATTTGATCTTCAAAAATGAAATTCAAGAGAAACAAAAGAAGGTAAAAAGAAAAGAAAGAATAAACAATTTTTAAACGGTTAAAATGTTTACATCGACACATTTCTTACATGGGAAAATGATGCTTGTAATTCTGGAGAATCATATCTCGATCAGGGTAACTGGAAGGGGTATACTTAAGAGGGTGTAGGTATGAACTGACTTCAATGTGATGATATAATAAAGAAATTAGGGGTGGCGGGGGATTGTACTAGGAGAAGAGGAAAGGGGAGGTAAAATGGGATAAATTGTACCACATAAAAAAACCTATTAAGTTGAGGGGCAGGATAGGAACAGGATGAACATTGTTTGAACATTAATCTCATTTAATTTGGCTCAAAAAAGGACTACCACACATACTTAGCTTTGGTACAAAAATCTGTCTCACCTTACAGGGAAGTAGAAGGGGAAAGGAAAGAGGGAGGCTAATAATTGAAGGGAGGGCAGAAGTAGAAGGGGGAAAGGGATAAAAAAGATAGGGCAGATTCAGAGGGAAGTGGTAGTCAGAAGCAAATCATTAGAGAAAGGAAAGGTTAAAAGGAGAGAGAAAAGTATAACTGGGGAAAAATAGGGAGACCTAGTTAGTAATTTTAACTGTGAATGTAAATGGGACAAACTCTCCCATAAAACAGAAGCAGATAGCAGAGTAGATTAAAAGCCAGAATCCTACAATATGTTGTTTACAAGAAACATATCTGAAGCAGAGAGATACACACAGAGTAAAACTAGGAGAATTTATTATGCTTCAGCTGAAGTTAAAAAAGGAAAAAAAAAAAAAAAGGTAAGGATAATGGTCCTGAACTCAGATCAAACAAAAGCAAAAATAGATCAAATTAAAAGAGATAAGGAAGGGAACTACATCCTGCTAAAAGGTAGCATAGATAATGAAGTAATATCCATACTAAACATATATGCACCAAGAAACAGCACATCATCCAAATTCTTAGGTGAGTTGCAAGAAGAAATAAAGAGCAAAACTCTACTAGTGGAGGATCAACCTTCCTCTATCAGAACTAGAGAAATCTAACCACAAAATAAATAAGAAAGGAGTTAAGGAAGTAAGGAGACTTTCAGAAAAATTAGGACTTTCAAAAAAATTTGGAGAAAATTGAATGGGGATAGAAATATACCTTTTTCTCAGCAGTCTATGGTACCTATATAAAAATTAAAGAATAAAAAGGTCAAGAATTTCAAGGGAATTAATGGGGGGGGAAATGCATACAAAGGTGGCCTACTTATACCAGATCCAATAGTATATTATAAAACAGTGGGCATCAAAAACATTTGGTACTGATTAGGAAACAGAACACAGTGGATCAGTGGAACAGATTAAGTTCACAAGACACAATAGTCAATGACTATAGTAAGCTGGTGTCTGACAAACCCAAAGACTCAAACTTCTGGAATAAGAACTCACTATTTGACAAAAATTGCTGGAAAAAAAATTAAAGTCATTTCTAATCATATGAAAAAAATGCTCTAAAGTACTATTGATTAGAAAAATGCAAATTAAGAAAATGCTGAGATATCACTTCATACTTCGCAAATTGGTCAAGGAAAAGATAGTAATAAATGTTGGAAGGGATGTGGGAAAACTGGAAGATTCATGCACTGTTGGTGGAGTTGTGAACTGATCTAACCATTCTGTAGAACAATTTGGAACTATGCCCTTTTTTTAATGGCAAGGAACTAGAAACTGAGTAGGTGCCCATCAAGTGAAGAATGGCTGAATAAGCTGTGGTATATGAATGTAATAGAATATTATTTTTCTATAAGAAATGATCAGCAGGCTGAATTCAGAAGAGTCTGGAAAGACTTGCATGAACTGATGCTGAGTGAAGTGATAGAACCAAAAGAACATTGTGCACAGCAACAAGAAGATTGTGTGATGATCAACTGTGACAGTTATGTCTTCTTCGATACCTGATTTGTGAAATATTCATTAGGTTCAAAGTGAAATTCTAATGTAAAACTCAAGTTTGGCCTGCATCTGAGATCTTTGCTTTAGTATCTTTAAAGTACTTAAGAATGGGTTCATTATGTTTCTGAACCATATCACTAAGCAATTCAACATTTTAAAACCGGTCAGTCAGCCAAGGCTCGGGAATTCCTTTTGGGTCTTCTTTTTCATCATCTTTTTTCTCCTATTCAAACATAGCCTCCCCTTCCATTTCCTCTGAAATCTCTTCATCAATTATTTTCTATTCACATTGTTCCTCTGTAAGTTCATTAAATTGCATTGAAGATTACACTTTTTATCAAAAAGAATCTGGTAAAGAACAATATACTTTCTCTCAAGAACATGAACCTCCTCACAGAACTTGGCTTCTACTGGTGGACACTTCACCAGAAGTTTTTTGAAAACATTCACATATAGCTTAACATCTTTTGACAAGCTTTCAACATATACAGTAGAAGCTTGCACTAAACCATTCAATCTTTCTTGAAGAACTAGGAAAACTAAAGAATTTACTGATGAGTTTTGGTATTTGCATCTTCACCAGTTTCTTGTTCTTCCATTTCTTCAATATCCTCCATATCTTGCAGGTTAAGTTCAATTTCTTGGTAATCAATGTCTGCCATATTTTAAGACCTCTGAATATTTCAGATGGTGACTACTGTAGGGATCAAGCACCCAGACTGTGACCCAGAGCAATGACAGGAGAAATGGGAAGAGTTGGCAACCAGAGTAAGAGTGCTAAAAATGCTGAAAGTCATGCTGCAACTGATAAAATAACTGAAATAAGCTATTAAGTATATGGAAATCTCAGCCTTTATTAACGATGCAAAAAAGTGACCAAAAGAACAGAAGCATTACTAATCTTTCTTCTTATTCTACCATCTGAATATAATTATAAGAATCATCTACAGAAATAACTGACAACAATCTTATTAAGAATATTAGTAGAGAAGAGGGAGGTTTTCCTAAAAGATAAGTGATAGCAGACATCTTCATTATCACAACTAAAAGATCCTACAGAGAAGACAAGATACTACAGAAAGTCAGTTGAAGGCACAGCTAAGTGACTTTCATGAAAGGCTCTCCTCCAAAAGATACATGCGATTCAGTCAAAATTCTTCAAGATTAACTGAAAGATAAAAAACAACTTTATCAAATGAGGAAAGGCATAAAAGAAGGGCACTCCTAAGGTGCTTCCAACTGTGAAGAAATTCCAGCACAAAGTTCAAGGAAAATTCCCCATTGATGGCAGGGAGCTCCAGGCACTGCTGTTTACAGATGATGTCATGTCAGGTGCATCTACCTCGGAGCTACTTTAGTCCTGACAGAAAGTAGGTGCTCACTAAAATCCTATTAACCAATTCATCAAGCTCTGAAACACAGCAGAGAACTGTGGAAGAGCTCTTCTGTAGCCATATAAAAGAGCGTGGCCTAACTATCCACCATTAAAAAAAATAGTGGGCTAACTACATCAATCGACCACATTGTAACACACAATTAGATAGACAAATCTTAATTTGTCCATCAGGATATTTGCTAATGGTGTGTTATATATATGTGTATATATTATGTATATGTATATATTATGCATGTATGTACAATTTAATTTGAAAAATCAATAAGAAGCCAAGAATTGAGAAGATGAAAACAGGAAAAAATACTTTGGGGTAAGAGTTAAGAAGGATTCATTCATATTGGAGAGCTCTTAAGTGTGTCAAATATTTTTTCACACTCTAACACAGATGAAGTGAAATGTAGAGAAACTCTAATTAAAAAAGGAAAACCCAGACATATGTTTGCTTATTGTGAGGGCAAGCATCCTCAGTTCCGTAGAGGCAATCTATAAGTATTTATCAACAGCCCACTCAGAAAATAAAAAGACAAATGAGGGATAGTCCTCACCCTCAAGAAATAGCCATGTGACTTTTCTTCAAAAATAGTATTGGTTATATCACTTGGGTAAATAGTCCCATGAGCATTTTATGTAAATCTTTAACCTTCCCCAAAACCTGAAAAAATCTAGCAGGAGCTTTCTCATATAGCAGCAGACCTTAGCTACATTTGCCAAAAGTTATAAAAAAAAAAAAAATTCAAAATTTTGGCCTGTATTAATCATTGCTCTAGTAAGTAGATGATCTAGTAAGTAGATCATCTACTTCTTACAAAATCTTTATGGCTAATTGGTTATTACTTTGTCTTCAATGTTATTATAGTTCTTTTATTTCTCTGGCACCTCATTCCTCATTTGACCAAAATGCATTTCTGGATAAATGATAGTGATGAAAAAGCTTTTCAGGGACACAAGGGGGAAGGGGAGGAAGGAAAAATTCAGTCCTGGCAATCATGCAATCACAAAAGGATTGAGTTCTAAAAGTTGAACTGGAACTCAGCACTCATTTTCCAATAGTTTCCACTAAAGCATGCAGAGAATAGGCTAGCAAAGTTCATATAAATTCAACTGTAGTCAACCATTGGTCTCATCACTGATAAAACTATTTCTACTCTTTCCATTTTCTCTCTAGTCAGTCTCAACACAGAAAAGAGGACTGCCCTGCATCTCAGTTAAGAGAGCCCCTGAGGTTCTAATAGTAGCAGAAAAGGAAATGGGAAAGTGAAGTAACTCCCAGTCATTGCCCGAAATCATTTCCCAAACTAGTCATTTTTGGAGGAGAAACTGTCCACTGTACTAGAAGTAAGATACATGGGGAATTACTGACTCTTCAAAAGATTCCTTGAGAGCAGTACTAGTTGGTCACAATGAAGTGAAGAAATACACTTTGAGAAAACTGCAGAAAACAAAATTGGGCTATTTGTTTTATAGCAAAGGACCATTCTAATGAAGGAAATAAACCAAGGGAAGAGCACTAGTGTGAGGGCTTAATCTGGAAAAAGTATTCTGACCCAAGAAGAGAGGTTTCAAAGCAGCAGACTGCAAAGCAGTAGAGGCTCGTACACAACAGTGCCCTAGGCAGAGGCCGGACTAATTCCATCTAAGCACTGAGAGACTTTAAGTAGGGGACTGCCCTAGACAAAAAGGGAAGCTATATTCATTTGTGACACTAACACTGTATATCAGAATAGAACTTCCACATGTTGCTAATGATTTTTTTTTTCCAAGTACTGAGATCTTCATAGTAGTTGGGTGTCTCTGGCAACTGTGACCTATTCTACAAACAAGTTAGGCCGCACCTCAAGACTGGGGTAAATCCACAAGTCATGGAGGACACTTAAAGTCCTTCCATCAGTGCTCCTGGATTCTTAATGGCCTATCTCAAGAAAAAGCTGACACAACAAAATGCCAACAACTTCCCCTTCTTGAATTTCATGAGGCTCCACAGCAGAAAGAATGGCAGCTCCTCTTCAGTCACTTACATACACGACACCATCAGCAGCTTAAAATGAGAGTTCCAACAGAGAACTTCAATGAGCAACATACCTGTGTACTCATCGGGTTATTCAAAATTCCTAATCTACACCAGGGTGCAGGGGCTAGGGTCACATCTAAGGGAAAAGGGAAAAGGACCAAAACAGAACCAGAGCATCACGTAGCTCCAAGAAGTGGAGCTGCTGGGTCAGATTAACCCAGCAACATATTTATTCCAGGAAATTGTGTCATCCTTCCACTTAAGCTGTCCAAGGGAGAATTGCCAATCTCATATGCAAGTCTCTAACCCCCAAGGGTTACTTGGGGTAATCCCCACTGAATCCAGCCTGATTGGCTGGTATGGCAGCAGAGTACACTAGCTTTGGCAGATTCCCTCAACTAGAGACTTCTGCTGTGAAATCAAGACTAACAACTATATAGGTACACAATTCTATTTGGCATTGCAGTCAGAGTTTGAAAAATGAACTTTCTTTTTTATTTTTTTAATTTTTTTTTATTTTAATTAATAAAAAATAATTACTTATTTTCAAAATATATGCATAGTTTTCAACATCCACCATGGCAAAACCTTGTGTTCCAAAATTTTTTTCCTTCCCTTACCCCACTCCTTCCCCGAGATGGCAAGTCATCCAATATATATAAAACATGTGTAATTCTTCTATACATATTTCTACAATTATAATGCTGCACGAGAAAAATCGGATCCAAAAGAAAAATAAGAAAACAAAATGCAAGCAAATAACAGTTGTTGTTTTTTTAAAGTGAAAATTGTTACAACTCCCAATCAGTTAATTTGTTTCATCCAGTACGTAACCTCTCAACAACTTAATTGTAAAACTTTTTTCATTTTATAGTATTTTACTGGAGGCAGCTAGTTGGTGCAATTGATAAAGCACTTCATGAGTTCAAATCTGATCTCAGATGCTTATTAGCTGTGTAACCCTGAACAACTTGTTTGCCTCAGTTTCCTCATCTGTAAAATGAGTTGAAGAAGGAAATGACAAACCATTCCAGTCTCTCTGCCAAGAAAACTCCCAAGGGATCCTGAAGAGTTTGACATGACTGAAAAATAACTCAATAAGAGAATACTTTTAAAGTAATATCTTATTAATTGAACCTTTTTTTCTTTTTTCTTCTTTATAATTATTCAGTTGTCCACACACACACACACACTCATGCACGCACACACACATACCTCCTTCCTATTCTCTTCAATGTGGATAATAAAATAGGTCCCTTTCCTCTGGGTACCTGCAAACTGCTGATGAAACACATTCTTTCTTCTCCCTTTATTAAGTAAGTAACTTACAAATGGTTACTGATGGTTTGCACCTTGATTTCTCTATTTGTAAAATCATGAAAAACAATGCTTATCCCTACCCTTGTGCAATGGAACTTATCAGTGCACTTAACTACTGGCTTTGCAGGTGTTTATAATAGCTTATTTTATAGTAACATACCAGTGATTAAAAACTGACACAAAAGTCAAAATATTCTTCAGATAATCAAACTACATTTCTGGATAAATGATGCTAATGGAAGAACTCTTCAGGGATACAAGAAAAAATTCAATGCTAGCAGTCCTCCAACTCACCAAAAGATTAAGTTCTAAAACACTTTTTGGAGCTTGTCACTCATTTCCCAAAGGATACAAAATGAAAAAGATGTTATAAATTTGTTAGAATAGCCCAGCAAAATTCATGGAAACTCAACTGCAGCCGAGTTTGGTGCTATCATTAGTAAAACTGTTTCTACAGAAAAAATGTATGGTCCATGTTCTCTAGATCGAGTCTCAGAACACAGAGAGAAGACTGCTGAGGAGAATAGATCTCCTGAGGTTCTTTTGAATGGCAACAGAAAAGGAAATGGTAAAGTGAAGACTTCAGTCATTTTGATCAGTAACAAAGAGATGCTGGAGAATTCCCAGGAGCACTAGCAAGAGGGCAAGGATTCCAGGTATCCACCACAGGAGTAGAGACAGAGTCATTCTGAGAGCCAAAATAAGAATCAAAATAAGTGGTCAAATATACATATTATATTTGGGACATGTGTTAGTTCTTAATGAATGGTTACTTTGCAATTATACCAGAACCAACTCATAGCTTAGATCAAACTTGAAATCAACTTTGATAATTGCCAAAGTGGGTAGCTTTATGGACAAACCAAAATTATGTGCCAGATCATTCCTCTCACTGATGCAGAGATTTTTGATTGTCAATTCCTAGAGTTTTAAAACAACATTTTTCCCCTGGGGATGCAATCTGCAAAGTAGGAATGAAAGTCATACTAAGCAATCAAATAGTGTTTGCTCATTTCAAGGCTGACAACAATATGGACAGTTGGCTAAGGATAGATTGCAATTAAATGATCCCAGCATAGCCAATAATATCACATTTGTTAGAGAGAGAGAAAGAGAAAGAGAAAGAGAGAGAGAGAGAGAGAGTGAGTGTGTGTGTTGAGAGAGAGACAGAGACAGCATGTGCAATGGAAAATGAACGTCATTCATATGTCTCCAGTATCAGTCTTAGGAATCTACTCAACTTCTCCATCACACTATTTACTAACAACTAATATGCTTTTTCTGATAAGAGCTGACAGATATGATGCTTATAAAGGTCATAAAACATTTTCTTAACACTCATTCAAACCTCAATACAAGCCTGACATAGATAATTCAAGTACAAATGGAGGCTCAGAGGAGGTTAAATGACTACCAAGGAAAAGGCTAAACTCTAAACCCTAAGTTTAATCCTGACTGGTGGGGTGTCTCAAAAGGACACTGGGGAAAATGTCTGAATTATCAAAATGTTAAGATTAACGAGTGTCCAACATAATGGAATTTGTGAGCTCACTCTGCTGAGGAGATGAGAATTAGACGTAGAACAGAAATGCTTCTTTCCTCATTACAAATGGAAACAGGGACACAATTGGAAATTGTGTCAGACAAAAGGCCGATCTCAGTTTGCATTCCCCGTCCAGCTGCCCAAGTGCAAGTAAGAGACATGGATGCAGGAGGATTCCTTTCCTAACTTTTTCTTTTGTGTGTAAACCTAAATGTTTGTTTTACCCTAGTTTTAATTAGCCTGCTGCCCAGCTTTGTGTCAAATCCAATATATACTAGTAAGAAACAGATCAGGGGTCACCATTCCAAACTTAATTCTGTTCTCCCTCTCCACTCCACTCTAAAGCTGTCTCAGGGATTAAACAATTTCCGAATGATCTGTTCCCTCCACCCTTCCTGAAGTCAAAATCCTCATTCTAGGAAATGAGCAGTTAGAAACTTCGAGTCAAGAGGACTGAGAAAACTGAGCAATAGGCTCAAGATGCTTCTTGTTCTAAGTGTTTATTTTTACCTACTGCCTAACAGAAGGAAATTAGGACAATTAAGGTCGGACAAAAATTACATTCTACAATCATCCCAGTAACTCCTTTGCACTGGCCAGGCACCACAAAAATACATAGCAGGGGCCACAAAGAAATGACTGAGAGAACACAGAAAATTCAAAATAGCTTTACTGCTAATGAAAGATAATCATAAAACATAGTCCTCACTGACTAGCATGTCAGTGTTAGTACCTTCCTAAGCTAAAAGATTATCTGATTCAATGTTCTAATTTTGCAGGTCAAAAAAAAAAAAAAAAAAAAAAAAAAGGAAAATTACCAGTGCTACCACAAGGAAGGTACCACAAAAGAAAAATCAGTCTGTCAACTCAGAATCAGAAAACATATATTGAGGCTTAATAAGAAGAGGATTTTGCTTTGTTACAAAATAAAGGGAAGGCTGTCACCAGATTCCTCTGGATAGAGGGATTATTCCCTACCCTCACCTGAGTTAAATGATTATATTTACAGGCATTTGATTCACAAACAACTCTGAAAAAAGAGACATCCGCTGCTGACAACAAAAGGCATTAGTGGTTTTTTTCACTTTTTGATGTATAATTGTTTTCCACTAAAACCAGCACAAGAATGCCATTGCTTCCCATAGTTTAAAAATCTTAACTCTAGCTGGTTCCCTCCCTCCAGTATATGGTCATTAATCTCAAAGGACTACTTCCCACATCAGTGAGCTCTGCTTTCACTAACCTCTGGCTTCTGGAGCCAAACTTCTGACCTCACAACCGGGCCAACAGAGTGGCTTCCTAGCAGAGAGATGTTGGTCTCTTTACCTTTCGATCACTGACAATAGCCAGCCAGGTTGTCATTTAATTTTGGGGGAATATGCGTTTCCCTGATAACCTCAATCTTTTCCCATTCTCCTTCAAGTTCTCCCTGGTTCTCTGTGCTACAGAGTTAGCTCTCTCTGAGAGGTTGCAAAGTACAGGCTCTACTTTCTGGCAAATACACGTGGTGCTTCCAAGTTCACTCTTATTGACCCCATATGTTAAACGGAGAGGAGACAATTTTATACCTCAATAGCAAATTTCAGATTGATTAGGACCTAGCCAGCAAATAACCATTACTTTCTGCTCTCTAAAACACATAATTGTGATGAAAATATGGATTTTCCATAGAACACATTTATCTCAATATCTACTAGCATTATTCTATAGCTTTTTAATGTACCTTATCATAAACTCAAGACATAATGTACTGTTAAAAAGCCATACATTTCCAAAAAGAAGCTGGCTAAGTTCTAGGATCCCTAAAATTACAATTAGAATAATCATAGTAGTAATCATAATACATTCTCCATAATACTTTCATAATACATTTATTTGATAATATGGTGAATACATAAATATTCACATTCACTACTCAAAAAACACCTCTCTCTTTGTTACACATTTAGCTTACCTACTACACCAAACTGATTTTCATATTTAAGAAACAGAGACATTAAACATGGAATCCCAACTGCTCCATTCTAAGAGATATGTCTCAAGCAATAAAACAATCATGTATGGAAGCAACCTTCCATGAAAGGAACTCTCTCTCCAAAGAAATCTTTCCTGATTTCCTTTCTCCCTACCACCCCTCCCCACAACTAATCAGAAGGAACTTAATTCATGTTAGAGCTCTCACAGCACTTCTTGCCTCTCCCACATTTACACTACTGTGCTATTTGTGTTATGTGCCATATCATGCCTATTAGGCTAAGATGTTCGAAAGTAGGAACTTTTATAGCTTATTTTCTTTCTTCTTCGATGTCAGGGACAGTGATAAACAACTACTGAATTATTCAGACACTAGAAAAAAATATTTAAAATGTCAATTAAGACCAACTTTTGAAGAGTCACCCCCAACATAACATCAAGTATCTCCTTTCTTGAAGTGAAGATAAATTAAACTGAATATTTCCTGAAGAATTTAGTATTGCACCATGGAAGCTGTAGAGAGGACTTAACATCAAAGACATAGGTGAAAAGTTTGTACCTGATTTAGGTAATATTGTAAAAAGTGACCTTGAGTCAAGTAATCCCACATAAGGTGAAGAGAGGAAAAATGCTCGTAAACCTCAACACTGAGAGGAAGGAAGATTCAATAAAGGAAGCCTAATAAAAAGAGCCACACAGGCAACTGAACAGGACCTTTCACTAGCTTAGACTAGAGGAATTTCCCAGTAGTTACTTTAAAAAAAAAAGACAAAAAACCCCTACACAAATTAACTGATTTTCACCATAAATTTACCAATCAAAAATGTACTCTAAATGGAAAAGGATGAAGTGATATGATCTTTCAAATATATAAAGCTACTTAGCCTAATTTAATAAAAAATAGACCAAGCATTAAATATCTAAACTTAAGGTTTCATGTGAATTCTTATTGTAAGGCTTAAAAAGCCTCTAGAAGCAAGGAATGCAGTTCAAGGCATGTGGGAGGAACTGAGGGATGAGAGGTACCGAGGCGCAGGCGAGTTCTACCCAGGAGGTGGTGTCTGACCCCAGGTACCACGTCTCCCTCCTTAGTGCTCTCAAAGCCTAGCACGCCTCCCTCCTTCTTCTTGGGCCAATCCCATTATGCCAGGTTCCTAGAGGACCTCCCTTTCCCCCAGATCTTCGGGGGGGGGATAAATATGTACTATCTAAGAATAAAGCTCTCTTTCGCTTCACCCCTACCTACTGGTGGTCTGTCTCTGTGGGATCCGGGTTGGTGCCCGGAGACGGGTAAGCTGTGGCCTAGCTGTGCCATTGACAAACGGGCATTAAGAGTAGCTCAAAGAGGAGCTATCAGGATAGAGTAGTCCATAGGGGTGTAACACTTATAATATTCAGTTTTACATTTCCACAAAGAAAAACTTAAGCTTCTTGAACACAGTGGTTACACATACCTGGTTTCTTCCTCTGCGTTTCCCGTAATTTCTTCTTACTAGGGCTTTATAATTCTCATTTTTCTTGGTTAAATAATAATATAAAACACAGTCTGGCACACTCTAAAACGAAATAAGTCAGTTTTTCAGAGTTCAAAAAGATAAAGACTGTAGGCAAATACAACTGATTATACTTTGAATTTTTTGAAGATTCCATTTATAAATAGGTCATGGAATATACATACAACTGGCACAAAATGTTTTTATACTTGGGAAGTCTGTAGAATAATCATATTTAGGGTTCTAAAAAGCCAAAACACATAAACAATGCCCAAAATAAGAAAAACCAAGAAACCAAGACCCAACATTCCCTATATGTTTACATTCTCTTATTATATATTACACTCACAATCTCTCACAATTTAATCTTAAATCACAATTTAATCCCAATCTTAAATCTTAAATCACAATTTAAGAATTATTAGTAATGCCATGCTAAGCCAGTCTTAATAACTCTGATCAAAACTTGACAGGAACTGTGACACTTCAACTGGAAATTCTTAATGTGTTTGATTTTTAATTCTTCTAGAGGAATACAAGGCTATTTCAGTCCAGCAGTTTTATCTACATATACCTTATTTGAAACTGAGCAGTTTAGTCTAAAAAAAAAATCCTCTTTCTGCAGGTGGAAATGTTCATGATTATTTTTACAATTATCAGAAAGAATGAATACTGAAGAAGTACTATGCTCTTATATATTTTCCTACCCTAGCAACTACTTTGACAGAGGACCAAAAGGACAACACCATGTATATCATATTCTACTATTTCCTCTAGAAGAACTTCCTTTGTCTTAATTAAGAAATTCTGAAAATTGAAAAGAAAGTGTAATAGAAATAAATGGCAAATGGCTTACAGTTTCTTCACATAAATAAGATATCATCCTCCACTGGTTCTGATCTACTGGTCCAGAAGAACCAAGATCTAACCATAAAAGCCCAGTATGTTAATTGTTGCAAAGATCAAAATGGTTTTCAATTGAATTACCATTTTTCAGAGGGGCATGGGCACCCTAATTATAAATTATTGAATCAAATTTCTCCTCCAATAGAAAACTGAAAAATTATAGTGAAGCAAGAGAAACAAGAAAAGCTCAATATATCTCTTGCCACAGTTTGGACTCAAGTAAATAAAGAAAATAATAAAAAGGTGATTACTGATCTAAATATAAACTAGGAAAAACAAAAAAGTCTTTTTAAAAAAATAAATTATACATCTTATAAAGATTTAACTTACTGGCATCAAATTTTTTGATTTTATAATTTGCTATGTTGAAATCAATGAGCATTATCAGAATTCACTTGTCCTAGATGCTGAAATTGCTCTAGTGAAGTTATAAGCATTGATATTCATAACATCTCATCAAGTTTTTATTTCTAACTGAAAGCAACTCTGGTCTTATTTTCATTATGAATTAAAGTAGTGAAAGTCCATTTCATAGATTCAAATGTCTTACTTTCATTAAAAAAAAAAAACCAACAGCCAACTTTATAAATTTTTATGTCTTTGATATTAAAAATATATTTTATCTATTATAGGTATAAATAGCTCATACCTCAGAAACTACATCTAAGCAATCCAGTTCTAAAGTTATGTTTAAAATAACAAACAAAAACATATTGGAATAGTATAGCAATGATGACTTTTCTATCAGAATCAGCCAACAAGATTCCTAATGGAAGTGTTTCTATTGTTTTTAAATTGGCAATAAATACAAATAGATTTTTGTTGACCTTCTAGATTTAAATGTAAATAATGCACATTAATCTTAAAAGTGAATGTGGATATGTTTTTGAGAGAAGAGAACCTGGTTGTTAAATACTGATCAGCACACTCCTGTATTTCTCTATAAACACTGCTTTAGCTAAGCAAGATTATGGAAGAAGGCTCAGGGAATGAAGTCATCATCATAATGGAGGCCTGGTTACTATATTAAAGTGGCATTTGTATAGTGTTTAAAAGGTTTGTGAAAGAGAGAAACTGGTTGTAGGCATTTTTATTTAAACTTTTCTTAACGAATATTATTATGTGGAACAATTAAAATTTTGCCACATGATAAAATCTGAATGAGAAATTTTTATTACCTTTCTTTCCAAGTAGGAGGCAATAAGACCAAAGTTCTTTGGATGCTGGACAAACCTGTAATTGAGACAGATGTATTAACAACACTGTTCTTGAATAAGACATTAAGTAAACATACATACATACTCCCCAAATATTACCTAACAAATCATTTGGGATTATTGTGATGGGGAAAGAGGGAACATGTGGGAAGAGGAAGAAAATAATCTCCTGACATTCCCTTATGTTGCTATTATTTTAACATGAAATATTCAGTTAATTAATCTTCAAATGGTTTTTGTTTTTTTTTTAAGGTAAACTGTATTAATCCCTATAACTTCAAAACTCCAAAACATGAAACCAAAAATCTGTTCACACACAGGCAACGTAAGAAAACTAAGAAGCGAAATTTTAAAATTCACATAACAACGGTTACAATAGGATCACAGACTGAAAATGGAAATTGCCTTATGGATCAACAAGCCCCTTCCCTTCCTGAGACCTGTATGCCCCCACATCCAATGATTATAATTTGTAGGAGGGTACTAGTTACACTACAATTGATATAAACTATAGCAATTAATACAATTGCCAGCCCTCAATGGAAATAATAATCAATGCAAACATTCAGTTAACTCCTTTACTGTTTCATAACACTAGCTCTATTCCCACCTTTAAAAAACACCTGGCCACTTTTATCATATTATACATACAGATCCCAAACTGTGCATCTTGGTGCTGCAGGGAACTCAAAGGGGTACCATGGGATAACTTAAATTTTTGAGAGTAAAAGAGTGGTATCCATCTTGTGAACACTGCACAAATTACAAGCTCAAAGTAGCTTCCACTTTCAACTCAGGCTGTTCTACTGCTTGATAATGTTCCCAAATGTTTGAGACATGTTTATGTTTACTTGTGCTCTTGGTTACATTAGTAACTTCTCAAACCTTCTTGTTTATAAAACTGGGATTTTGGTGGTTGCTGTGAAAAAAGTACCATGTGAAACTCAGTGGAATAGGAAATGAGAGTAATGGTGTCCAATCAGATTCCAAAGGTTTGAGAAGTGGTGCTATGGACAAAAAGCAGATATGTTCCAATAGTAATAGCAATTGTGGCTATTTTAAAATGTAATTTAAAAAAATTTACATGAATTTTTTTTTTTTTTTTAGGACAGAAATACTTATGAAATTAAGTATTTTGGCCTAAAAGAGCCAAGAAAAAATTACTGTGCGACACTAAGCCCAGGAAAAAGTTTGGAGACTTCTGTACAATACCTCAGAACTGCGCTCGGTCTCTCTTTCCTTTCACTGCCAAAGTCCAAAAAGCTATTCTACACTTAATGTCTTAATTTTCCCATTTCCTACTCATTTCTCAAAACCTTGAAATCTCACTTGCAATCATGGTGGAACTAAAATTGCCTTTTTTGTTATGAATGTTCCCTTGTCAAACCCAATAGTTTATTTTTGGTCACCTTTCTTTATCCTTCTGCAGCAAAAGACACTTTTTGCCTAATACTTAGGCTCTTCTATATTTTTTCCTTCATGTTTATAAATAATTTTGTTCTTTTTCCTTTTCCTACATAAATGGATGCCTCATTTCCTTGATGGATCACCACCTATGTGCCAAAGGTATGCCTAAGAGGTACCACAGGGTTTCTTCAAGGTGCTACAATATTTTCTCTTTTTCTCTCTTTCTTTCTTGAAGCAATCAGGGTTGAGAGTGCCCAGGGTCACCAATGTTTTCTTTTATCCACTCTTGGTGACCTCATTAGTTTTTATTAGTTCAATTATCATTTCTGGGCAATCAACAGAGAAAGCGATATATCCAGTCTTGCTCTCTGGAATCAACTCTAGTCCCACATCACCAATTGTCTAACAGAAACCTTCTGGTAAATATCTATTAAGCATCAAAAACTCAACATCTATAAAAAGAACTTATCTTTCGCCCACATGCGTCCCCCACTCCCCACACTTACTAGCTTCCCTATTTCTGGGAAAGGCAACATCACTCTTCCAGGGACTTAAACTTGCAATCTTGAAGACGGTCTCAATTCTTCACTCTTCTCATCTCTCAGGTCCAATCTGTTAGCGAGTTTTGTTGACTGTACTTCCATAACATCTCTTACATCTGTTCTCATCTTACAACTGTCATACTACATCAGCCCTTCATCACCTTTTGCCTAAACTATTATAATAGTCACTGCATTTGGAGGCAAGAAAATCTGCATCCAAATTCTCTCCTTTCTTCCTAGTCATCCTCCACACAGGCGTCAAAATGATAATCCTATACATAGTTCTGGCAATGTCATTCTGTCATCTCCCAATTGCCGCAAGAATAAAACACAAGTTTCTCTATTTGATACATAAAACCCTTGACAACCTGATGCTAACCTATCTTTCCAGATTATACAAATGATTCTCCTCTTTATAGAAAAGTCAAGCCAAAGTGACTCACTGCTCTTCATCACACACGATGCTCCATATCCCATCTCCAGAACTTTGGCCAGTTATCCTCAGTGCTTCTAACACACATTCCCTCCCAACACATGTTATATTCTCCATCTGGTGGCCTTTCTCCTCCCATCCCCAATACTCTGTTTAGTGTGTACATAATCCCTCTCTACTGATATGCCGCCCTGTGATTCCCCAATAGAATGTAAGCTGCTTGAGGGCAAACATTATCTCATTTATGTATTTTGCTCTCCAATAGGGCACTTAATAAATGCTTGCTCAATAAATTTATAAAGGGGCATTGGCACAGTATCATGCAAGTGACATGTAATTTTGTAAAGAATTATTAAAAGTCTAGTTACTTTTCTTTAAAGATCTCCTTTTCATGGTCAGTCCAAACATTCATGAACTGTCTGTCTTTATACACTTTCATGGGATCCTCCATGAGACCATTCATGTTGATAAACTTCACCCTTCTTTGTTCGGCATCAAACATCATGGGTGGGATGACAGAAAGCTGACGCATTTGTTTTTCATTGTTCTACAAAAAGAAAAGTAATTTATTTGGGATAATATTTAAAGCAGCAATTTTAAGTTGTACTATAGAAAAGACACATATTAATGGCAGAAGTAGAACAACTTGGAAAGTATTGTGAGGAAGCAGTATATTGGGGCAAAATTAGCACAGGATGAGACTCTTGGTGTTTCCTCGATGCATAAACTTGAAAAAAATCATTTAACCTCTCAGAGCCTCAATTTTCTTCTCTGCAAAATGGGAAGAATGCTCATGCTTTTCTTCTCCTATTAGAAGGACTCAAAAAAAAAAAAAAAGATGTACATGAAGCACTTCCTAATTTAGAAGTGCTATATCAAAGTTGTCCATGCTAATAGATGCTCAAAGAGTATAGTTTAAAGATACTAAATATAAAGATCACTTTTAAAAAATGAAACTGAATCTGCCAAATAAGGATAATTTTAGTTCACTGAGAAAATTTTCAAGAAAATAGCCTGCTAAAAACTCCATGACTTCAAATATCTACACAAAAATGCACAAAGTATAGCTAATAATAAAAGAGAAGGGGAAGAAATGGCAAAAAACTGTACAGTAAGAAGGCACTGACATAAAAAGAAAACAGACACCAAGGCAAGGTACATGGCAAAAAGAATTTGAGTAACATTCTAGAAAAGGAAAACCTATTGATAGTATCATCAGAGAATAAATACTCTGAAGACCATGGGCTTAGAAAGAGGAACCCGATCATAAGCCTGCTTGGAGAAATGCAATACTCATTGGGATAATAACGATGAGTAGCTAGAAGGCAAGAAGGCAAGTGGAAAGAGCAAAAGGGTCCAGAGTCAAGAAGACTTGAATCCAGATGCTGTCTCAGACATTTACTAAGTGTTTAAATCCTGGGAAACTAACTTAACTTGTTCGTCTCAGTTTCTATAGCTCTAAATGGGGATAATAATATCAGCACCAAGGTTCCAGGGTTGTTATTAGAATAAATGGGATAATATTTGTAATATGTTTGGGACACTACCTGGTACATAGTAGGCACTATATAAATGTTACCTAATAACATTAACTAATACTTCCATTTTCAAAACAAATATGGAAGGTGCTACTAGGCAAAAAACAAAGTAGCTAGTAATTTGTTGACTTGTGTTACTAATACTTTTGTTCTTCAAGGGAAATTTAAATTTTATCTGATTCTTACCAAAATGAACTAATTTCTAGGACTGAAATGGAGGGAAACATGAGGCCTTGGAACTTGTGATAGAGAAAGAGAGGAAAGTCGGAAATGTTCTGATAAGCACTCCGAATTTTATGTGAACAAAGTTCAGAGAGCTTTGAGGAGAGAGAATTTAAGTTCTAGAAGAAATTAGGCCAGGAAAAGATAATGATAAATGTTGAAGGGGATATGGGAAAATTGGGACACTAATGCATTTATTGGTGGAGTTGTAAAATGATCTAATCATTCTGGAGAGCAATTTGGAAATATGCCCAAAGGGCTATCAAACATTTGATCCAGCAGTGTCACTACTGGACATGTATCCCAAAAGATCAAAAAAGAGAGAAAAGGACCCATATGTGCAAAAATGTTTGTAGGAACTCTTTCTGTAGTGGCAAGGAATTAGAAACCAAATGGATATCCCTCAGTAAGAATGAATAAGTTGAATAAGTTATGGTATATGAATGTAATGGAATATTATCTTTCTATGAGAAAGGATGAACAGACTGGTTTCAGAAAATCCTATAAAGACTAAAATGAAGTGATGCTGTGTGAAATGAGCAGAATTAAGAGAACAAGAAGATTATGTGAAGATCAATTATGATGGATTTGGCTCTTTTCTACAATGTGATGATTTCAAGGCAATCTCAATAGACTTGGGATGAAAAATGCCATCCACATCCAGAGAGAGAACTATGGAGACTGAATATGGATAGAAGCACAATGGTTTTCACCTTTTTTGGTTGTTTTTTCTTTTTCATGTTTTTTTTCCCTTCTGATCTGATTTTTCTTGCATAGACAACATAATAAATGTTGAAATACATTTCAAAGGAGTGCACATGCTTAACATATCAGATTGCTTGCTGTCTTAAGGAGGGGAAGTAAGGAAAGGATGGGGAAAAATTTGAAACACAAAGTCTTGCAAAAATCATAGTTGAAAACTATTTTACATGTATTTTGAAAAATAAAATGCTATTAAGAAAAAAAAAAAAAAAAAGAAAGTGCAGCCAGGCCAGAAGGGCAAGAACCCCCTAAGAAATTAATTCAAAAGACAAAGAGAAAAAATTCTGAGGAAGAAGCAAAAAGGAAGCTGCTAACCAAGAAAAATTGGAATTGCCATTTTGATAATTGTTTAGCCTACCCGTGAACAACGAGTCTATCTCCAATGATTTATATCTGTCTTTGTGAAATGTGTTTTGTAATCATATTGGGACACATCTTAGAAGGTAAGATTCCCAAGTATTTCCAATGTAGTCACAAGTTTAGCAGCAGAATACAGGTTAGCACCAAAACAATCTTGAATGAACTGCAAGATGTGCTTCCTGAGCTTTTCAGTAATCTTAGGAGAGTTAGTGCAGCATTGGAAAAAGGACAAATGTTACAATTCTCTAGCAGGAAGAAAGAAAAGTACAAAATACACAAGCCTGACCTCAAATTCTGACAAAACTCTTGAATGTCCGGTTCACCTAGATTTCAGCAACGCAGCTGATAATTGTTTCTTATGCTTCCTTTTTCTCTCTTTTGAGAAAAGATGTAATGATGTTGGATAAGCAATAGGAGAATTTAATCTATCTGGGACTAAAACTGCATGGCCTGGTGTCAAATGGAAAGGAATTTTCCTGTGGAGGATGCTAGGGATCTTGGTCAGCTTCTTACTCCCTAGTGCAAACATGTTTATCAATGACAGTTGATGATATAGGTGATTGCTTATTAAATTTGCTGGTGATACAGAAATTGCATCATTCTGGATAACAACCAAGGTTCAGAAAGATCTCTATAAGGCCAGAACACCAGGCAGCATCAAATAAGATAAAACTGACTAGGAATGAAGAGGTGAAGAAGGCGTAGACAAGAGTCCATCTGAAATAAGTCTTGAGAGATTTACTTAAAAGATTCTCCAAATATGGAACAGCTGGGTGGTGCAGTGGATAGAGCACCAGCCCTGAAGTCTTCCTGAAGTCAGGAAGACCCGAGTTCAAATTCAGCCTCAGATACTTAACACTTTCTAGCTGAGTGACCCTGGGCAAGTCACTTAACCCCAAATGCCTCGGGGGGGGAGGGGGGGGGGGGAGACGGACTGGGGAGGGGGAAGGAAGATTCTCCAAATGTGTCAACAGAATGACATGAAAGTCAAGCAAACACGGTCAAAAACAGCATTAAAAGAAGGTCCATGATAACACCTCATTTTAACAAGGGAATCAATCTTGACCACATCTGAAATGGAGTATCCAGTTCTAATACATCTTAGGGAGGACACTGCTATGCATTAACATTCAAAGGAAGCATCACTGGCATGGAGAAGGCTCTCAGGCTGAAAGAACTAGAGACATTTAGTCCCAGAGAAAAGGCTTGGTGAGTAGATGATAGTTGCATAAGTGTTTGAAGGAGGAATGACTAAATGAGCTTTGTTTGGCAGAACTACAAGTAATGTGTGGGAGTTACAATTCCAAAAAAAGAAATGAAAACTTGATGGAAATGCGCTGCTTTCACAGTCAACAGGTTCGCCCTCGGTCAATTTCTCTTAGCAAAAACCTGAGTGACCAGTGACCACAGAGACTGGAGAGCACGGTTTTTTTCAGGGTGACACTGGGTCCCCAACGTCTCACCCCTTTCTGTAGGATAAGGCATAAATGGGCAGCATGGAGGAGCTGGAAGGAATCTTAACATTCATCTACTTCAATTTCCTCATTCTGAAGATAAAATGAAGCTTCAGAGGGTTAAGTGACTTCACCAAGATCACACATAGAAAACTTTTCTGAAAGAAGTTCTGAGGGGAAGAGGGAGAAGAGCTCTGAATTATTATTATATTATCTGAATTATTATTCAGATAATAAACTAAACCAGACAAATAAGACTGCAAACCTTAGGATGCTTCATTTTAGTTTAATTTAAACATACTGAGGTGGGTATAACGAAGGCCTTGCTGCTCCTTCTGCAGAATATAAACTGTGGCTTTAGAAAGGTTAAGTGATTTGCCAAGGATTCCACAGAGGGCCAGTAGCAGGGGTAAGGTTGAAGCCAAATCTCTGTGTCCTGACTCAGGGTTTGGTCATTATGCCCAAGTTTAAACTAGCATCAAGTAAAAATTTGTCCAATCCCTTCAAATTACTTCTAAGTCTTTGTTTACAGTCATGTAGTCAGAAGGTTATATATTCACAGTAAGAGCTGATTTAATTTAGTAGTTTACCATACTTAAACAATTTTTCAAGGTTTTTCATTTGATTCCCCATGACACTATAAGGTCATCATAGAGTATGATTATTAAGCCCATTTTACAGATTAGGAAACAGAGGACACTAATGGTCACTAGAGTCAGAATTAAATGCACATTTTCTCACTCAAAATCCACTGCTGTTTTTTTTTCACCTATATCAAAACTACAGGTATGCCCTACATGCATTAGTTCTACAAACAAGAGATCAGTTCCATAGGAATACTTCCTTATGCCTCCATGGTAAATAACATGACAACCTTAAGCAGGATTAGGGATGGGTAGATGAAAGAACACGCAAGAACTGGGAAGCTAGAGTCTTCATGACTTTCAAGCTCTGTGAATTCCTAAATAGGCTCATCCATGAAGCAAACTTAAGTCAAACACAGTACTTCACAAATAGAGATGAAGTTTCCCAGGACAAATGCCATAACAAAGAGAATCTATGTTTTTAAAAAACTTCCCACTGCCAGAGAATGGTCCATGGATAAGTAAAACGTTATCAATTTAAGTACATGGAACCATTTCATATAATCCCATGCTTTGTTTCTTCAAGTATCTGAAAAGACAAATGCAAATGGCAGCCATCCACTGGGGAAAGTCCTACATTGGAAGTTAAGAGCCCAAATCACATGCATAATTCTGCAGTTGTTTCAAAGGCCCTCTAGTTCCAGGCCTTATCTCTCATATGGAGACAAGTTCAGAGGCTCATTTCAGCTCTAAATTATGATTATCAGATTAGAGAAGAATAGACCATCAATACAAGGTCTTATCATTGGTAGATGGAGCAAGTGAAGCAAATGGACAGCTAATGACTTGCCAATCACACAAGCTGATAGAATAGCTAGGATCTGGAAAAGCCAAATCCCACAAGTCCTTCAGAAAAGAGAGCTAAACTCTTGAACATGCTTCTGTCTGATCATAAGACCAAGCCATTCTTGGACTAACCTTACTACTTTACTTATCAAACAATCCAAACACCTAAATCACCATTCTCTCCCCCTCCCCCCCAAAAAAAA
Organism: Antechinus flavipes; assembly: GCF_016432865.1. Lineage (NCBI taxonomy): Eukaryota > Metazoa > Chordata > Mammalia > Dasyuromorphia > Dasyuridae > Antechinus > Antechinus flavipes. The sequence goes on along the minus strand of NC_067401.1, from coordinate 24,403,263 downwards.
CCAAATGTCTCCAATCTAAAGATTCAGAAGCAATGAAAATAAAGTGAAAAGGGTTAAAAGAGAAAAATAAGTGAGTAGATGCAGAAAGATTATATTTATAATTCCTCTACAGAGCTTACATCAAATTATATCATATCGCTTATAAATATATTACATTCTTTAAATTAGTCGCTCTTTCTGTGATTACCCTCACCTGACTATTCTTGATTTGTACAAACCACCAACTTTGTTGCTAAATCTGTAAATAAACTTGAGGTCCACCAGCGGGTATAAAGATCTAGTTAATCTTATAAGGATGTGAACAGTGAGGATAGAATCATTCATTCAGACTTGTCCTCTTTTCTGAATAACGTATAAAGTATTATAGTTCTCTAGGGGTTAAGACTGAAAGAGGCCCCATAAAATCTCCAAACCAATCACCAGGCTTACCTCCTGCTCAGAGAGGCCATCAATAATTTCAGAAATCTCATGCTCACTTCGTGCGATGGTGGCAGAAAGACCAGCTCCTCTCTGCCCAACCCTAGACACAAGAAGAAAAGTTCAAGCAGAATGAAAGATCTTTTACATTTTAAAGTATACAATCATTGAATTTACCATACTAATTTCTAGAGGAGGGTAATGTGTTTTGTTTTGTTTTTTAAATATCCTGTTTAAAACACAAAAATGAATGCAAAAAAACTTTAAAATATGACTAAATAAGCAGGCTAGGTAACATGAGGCGATCACCATGTAAATGAGTAACTATTTAAAAGCTGATCCAAACATTTAAAGGCCACATGCTCAACAAGTGCACATATGGGAGAACCTTCTGGAAGAGTATTCTTAGAGTCGGGGTTTTTTTTTTTTGGCTTTTTTTTTTACAGCTGCTGATTTCATCTAAACTTCAGACAGGAGCCTCTGGTCTGTCTTTCAGCCAAGAGTAGCATGGCTAAGGAATATGACAAATGTTTTTTTTTTTTTTTTTAAATACCCTCCAATATAGAAACTTAAGTGGGATGAAAAGGATTTTCATATTTCTGGTTTGCAAAAGATAATAAAAACTAAAGAACTCAAAAATCTTTACCAATAAGCATTTTGTTTTCTAAAAAGAAAAATAAACCAGAGATTATCCAAACAAATGAAAAGAATCTCTTAAGCTGGATAACTTGTTATCAATTAACATTACCATGAACCTTTTTTTAAAGTTATTGTTAGAATGACTATAATGTGGAAATTCAGATGCTCTGCATGGCATTGTCATCCATATTCACAGTCATTCCTAAAGAGGGTTACATGTTCAAAAACTAGAAAGCAATTTTAAAATATTCTCTTCTACTCAGTTTTGCCCCCCAAAAGAAAAATTTATAAAAATGATAAAAGTGGATGACAGCCAACTATTTGATTCTAAATAAATATACTAGAGCTATAATTATTTTCCTTAATTTGATAAAGTGGTACACTGTGTAGTGATAGTCAAATTTTTCATTGGAAAAAATATTATAGACATTCATTACTACCTCTGAAATCTTTCTTGTTGTTCCCGTTGCTTTCGAATTTCTGGAAACTGTTTTTCATAGTATTCTCTGGTTTTACTCTCTTTAGCTTTCCTCCGGGGATTATTCTCTATTCTGTCCACCTTTTTCTCCCATGCCTCCATAAGCTGATCATAACGCTGGCAGATTTTTTGTTCCTATTTAATATGGAAAAAAGAAATTAATTATGGACAAAATATAACTGAAAGGTTTTGAATAACATTACCCTGATGTGTCACAAATATGTGACTTTGTCAAAGGGATTACACTTTAAATAGAATTTGAAAAGGTAGGTCACTCAGTGGTGATGTCGCTATTCTGAAGGGTCAAAGTAAATGATGTTTCATTACCCAACTCAATTAGATAAAAGTACTTAAGAGAATATTATTATTAGAGGGTGTGCGTGTATAGTATTATACTTAGCTTGTCTACACTACAGGTTACACTGGTTGAAAAGGCAGAAGAATATTTAAAATATTCCCAAAAGCAGGCTAGTATCAAGGAATAAGTTTTTTTTTTTTTTTTTTTGTTTTTTTTTTTTGTTTTTTTTTTTTTTGCTGAGGCAATTGGGCTTAAGTGACTTGCCCAGGATCACACAGCTAGGAAGTGTTAAGTGTCTGGGGCCGAATTTGAACTCAGGTCCTCCCGACTTCAGGCCTGGTGCTCTATCTACTGCACACCTATAGCTGCCCCAAAATATCTTTCAAAAGCACAAGACTCTTACCATCACAAACTAGAACTGTGTCAAAAGTTTTTAACAGAGGGTGACAACTTCAAATTCATGCTCAGTTAACAACATTGCAATTTTAAAAAAATTTTAAAGTGTTCATTATTAAATAGTCCTCCAAAAAGAAATTTGATTTAAAAGCTTTCCAAAAGTAAAACACAAAATTTGTGCTCAAATTTCAAAGACAGATAAGCCACAGGAGCAAGTTAAAGTGAGGAAAAAATAATTTGTCAGAATCTGAATGTTAGAAATAAAGGTTCAAAGGCCAATGAAGACAGTATTGTTTAGTGACTTGTCCCAGATGATCAACCAGTGAAACTTACATTAACATTGGGACTCGATAGATTCTAATTTCGTCAAAAGCTCTTTATATAATGTCATTCTTTCTATTAATTTTATTGTCACAATTAGATTAATAATTAATTCTATTAACAACAATAACTATATATTAGAAGAAAAGTTTTGAAATTATTTCATTAGAAAAATTATCGATTTAAAGGTCTGAGGATTAACAGGAAAAAAAAATCTTACAAATGAAGCTCTCTGCTGTCTTCTATTTAGCAACAACTCCTATTCTATGTTTTTCTTAAAACACCACATTCAGGACCTTAACGATAAAGCTACCAATTCATTTTGGTTTAATTTAAAAGACTAACATTTTATTTTGATATTTTAAATAGAAATAGACAAACTATAGTTTGCCTATGAAATGTCATGTGAAGAATACTATAAACTGAAAAATAGAGATTAAAAATTGCAATAAAACTTATATACAAGAAGAATTAGGCTAGTTAAAAATCAAGGCATATATTTTTTTTTGCTATTTTCTAGTTAAGTTCAAATTAAATCAAATTAAAAATATTTCTATCATATGACCAGGTTTTTAATACAGGGACCTTCCTTTAAGCAAAATTATTCAATTTAAAAGTTAGGGAGAGGAAAGCACAGCCCGCCCCATTCAATCTTCATAAATATTTTTAAAACCACTTACCAATAGTCTTATTTTGGCTGGATAAAAAGAACATAAAATATCGAACCAATCTAAGAATGACACACACAAATATGTAAACTACGACCCCACAACGCTGGTGGAAGTTTTTATTACATATAAGTCAACATCCTCATCAGCCCAACTCTGCACACAGTTGTTCCTCCTGGCCATGGTGCGGAGAATAGTGGCTGCCTACGCAAACAAACAAAAAGGTTTGTACAAATCTCAGAGACATTAAGTCAATAAGGAGAAGCCCTCACCCTTTGCTTTCTTGCATGATTTCTTCTTTTAAAAAATAAGATGAGTTTTTTCCTCATCACCTGGTTTCTAGAAGAGAAAATATCATTTGTGAAAGTGAGAAAATAATACAAGTCAATAATTGATATACTCTCTTCATCAAATAGCTTAATGACATGGGAAATCAAGTCAAAATGACTTGAGAATAATTTTCATATAATAAAGTTATCTTAAAATTATTTTTCAAAGCCAGAAAACTGATATTTAACAATTATAACTGCCTAGAAGGTTTCCTCTTCAAGATTGAGGAAACTCATAAAAATATGGTCAATTCTCAATTATTCCTGTTCAATTAAATATAGAAAAATCAAGCTTTCAAACCGAACAAGCTAATACCTATTCCCCTTCATCATGCCATAAGCAGGCCCTTTGTCTGCTCTAAACTAGGAGAGACTGCAAAGGCAGGAGTATCTAAAGACCCCAATCACCCCAGGAAAGGCTCAGCTTTGTAAGCTAAGAGTTTCCCTTTTACACAAGAAGCATGTGTTCCATTAGAGAAAGTTGGTAATAGAGAAATAACAGTCCATTTCCAGCAACTAATTAGAAATAAAGGAAAAGAACTGTGCAGGAGGCCGCTATGAGGAAGCACATTTTCATCATTTTGAAGTTTTGAGATTTCCCCAAAGAAAAGCAAGAAATTTGTGCAAGAACAAAAATAAATCCCAAAACAAAACTGAAATGACCTTTGGATTAATTATGTCACTGTTCCATTGCTATAGCAGGAATATTTGAGATTAGACTGTATAGGAAAAGGAGTCTAGAATCACAAAGAATCATTGTAGTATACTTCACCAATTCTATATAAACTAAAGTACTGGCCATAGAAAAACAATAATTATGTACATCATACTGTATATAAATTCAATTACTGTATGCATAACATACACATATGTATGCAGGTCAAATAATTCACATACATTCAATTTTATCTAACTTTAATCTCTTGAAAAATCAGAAATAAATACACATTCATCACAATTTGTAAGTTCTATTTGAAAAGGTAGTTTACTAAGAACTCAAATATATCTTAAAACTCAAACAGATGAGTACTGAATGTATGAGAGAATACAAATGAAATAGAAGACAGTAACTGTCCCTCAGGAAATTTACAAGAGAGATATATAATGCACAAAATAATTAAAATGAGGTGATTGAAGAAATTATCTAGATTTTTGTTTGCTCCTAATTTTGTAGGTATCACAGATTTATTCCATGTTCCAACTTTACGCTGATGCTAGTCAGTCATTTCAGTAATGTTCGACTCCATTTGAGGTTTTCTTGGCAAAGGTACTGGTTGGTTGGTCATTTCCCTCCCCAGCTCATTTCACAGATAAGGAAACTGAGGCAAGCAGGGTGAAGTGCCTTGCCCAGTTAGTACCTGAGGCCACATTTGAACTCCCAAAGAGTCTTCCTAATTTCAAGCCCAGAGCTCTAGCACTGTGCCAACTAGCTGCCTTTCATATTTTATGTTTAAAATATTTTAAATACTTTTTAAAAAAAATAAATCTTGTTAACCTCTTTCTTCAGTTTAATGCCATGTGTCCCACAAGAGAAGACAGTAAGAATGTATAATTATGTTCGTGATCTTACAAATCTTATATTTATGAGGAGCTTTACCCCAGACCAGAATTCAAGTCAGTAACTGTTATTCATACATAGTCTTACACATTCTTGGCTAAATAATCTTTGCCACCAGTATTTGAGTGAGCTCTTGCTCATGGGTGCAGTGGGGTTTTCTGTTTCACTTGTACTCTCAGCAAGAAATGAGAAAAATTAACAACAACATGCCACGGGCATCAATATTAGTAAACAATATCTTCTTTGTGGCTAGCAAAACATTGAATAAAGTATATGAAAACATTATATTGGAGCTCATCTCATTTTTTTGGTAACTTACTAACAAATAATTTACCAGAAAGCATCTTAAAATCACAAATTAAAAAACAAAATAAAAGAAAACAAAACAAAACAAACAAAAAAAAAAAGAGCAAGATCCCTAATGATCCACACCTCACTGCAATTATTTTACGCAAGTCATTTTCATTTCACTTAAGCTCTGAGCCCCCAAACTGGTATCCATCCAGGTCTCATCCTACAATGAGCAAGGATAAGGACTTTGAGGGAGCGAGCAGTCTCCTCGCGCTTCCAAGGCACGAGGCGCCAGGACATTAAATGGCAGAAGGGTCTACAAATACCGTAGCTGGCAAGAGGCATGGAAGGGATTTCCCTAGAATAGGATTGTGAATAATGATAAAATGATCCGTGGCGCTTCTACTTTGCAATGGCAGATGTGGCTTGGTGGGGGACGGTGTCATCACTAGTCTTAAATGAAAAAGCTTCATTATCTTACTTCATCATGCGCCTTGCAGGTGCTCCACTGAAAAAAAGACAAAACAGGAGGCAAAAAATTCAAGCCTCAAGGTAAGCCATTTCAAGGTTCAGTATCCACTCTCTACTAGCGATTACAAAACCAGCCAGGTTATGTCACAGTCTATGTCACTTTTGATCTTGGGGAACTCAAAGCTGCTTGCCCAACCCCCAAGAAATCAAAGGGAGCTAACACAATGTGAGAGCAAAGGCCTGAGTCTCAAAGGCCTCTAGGATTTTATCTTACAGCAAGCAGTGACCAACAGAGGACAGCCTCACTGACAGAGAGCAGTGCCTTATGGGTGGCCTCTAAATGACAGGATTCCACGACCAAGAAATACTTACGTCTTGATGTTTTCATGGTACACCTTGGTGTCGGACGGCTGGTTGTAAAGTGGCTGTAAAATTTAAAAAAGAAAAAAGAAATCACTTCTGATGTCTATGGAAGATGCGACAGAATATATCCCATGAAGTGTACTCTGAGAAATCTGATATCTGCCCAAATCTGAAACATGCCCAAAGAAAGATAACTCTTTGCCATGTTTTTCCTCTTTTTAGTGAGTATGTTGTTTTGTATTTTTAATCCAGAAATTGGGCTCATGTCTGATGATAAAAATAAAAATTTCATAGGTATTTTAGATTTCAAGTTAAGTTTAGGGTAGCCATTAGCATCATTACTGCATCTTTCCCTCCCTAATAATCCAAAATTACTGTCCTGCCAAACAGGATAGATGAGATGCAGTGGGTTCCTCATATACATAGGACTGCCAACCCTCAGTTTTCTTATTCACAATGAATCAAGAGAGATAGGCTTCCTGGGCAGTGGGCCAGCCCGAAGGCAGCAAGGTTCATGTCCTAACACTGACCCTTCTCGGCTGGTCAAGGTATTTAACTTTCTGGAACCCTAGCAAAAATCCTTAGATCTCAGATTACAGAAAGGTGCCAAACTACATGGGGAGGAGGTTCTAGCACTGATGAGCTAATCAGTCTAGACTGATAAATGAAGGATCCACCAGGTTTGGCTAGAATGCCTTTGCACAGAGGGTAAACTGAAAAAGCACAAGCTGAGAGAGGCCCTGTGAAGATGCAAAGGTTTTTATTCAAGACCACCAACTTCAATAGAAGTTTGGGAAAGCTGACTGTGGAAAGGCTTGGAATCAGAGGAGGAATGTTTTGCAGCCCTAGTAACTCCAAACAACTGACTATTAGGATATGGAACAGTTAACAGAAGTACCCACAATAGGCACGACTAACTCATACTAAGAATAAGTTCTACATTGTTCTGTTTTTCTTTTTAAATTTTGTTATTTAAAAAAAAAAAAGGTTCTCTGGGTAAAAAGGATGTGGATAGTAAAGTTCAAAAATGTATGAAGTTCTGCCTTATAGGAGAAAGGGTAGGGGGAAGGGAGGAAAAAAAAATTTGGAACATAAGGTTTTGCAAGGGTGAATGTTGAAAATTACCTATGCCTATGTTTTGAAAATAAAAGGCTTTAATAATTAAAAATAAAAATAAAAACCCTTGAGGAAGGGGAAAAATTATGTATGAAGTTCTGTTTTCTAGGGGAAAGGGGAAGGGAGGGAAAAAAAATTGGAACATAAGGTTTCACAAGGGTGAATGTTGAAAATTATCTGTGCATATGTTTTGAAAATAAAAGGCTTTAATAACAATAAAAAAAATTAACCCTTGTGGAAGGGGGAAAAATGTATGAAGTTCAAAAGACATCAATTTTTTTAAAAAGAAAAATATGAAAAATAGAATAAGGAACATATAGGAAAACCACATCGGATAAAGGCAAAGGCTCACTCACCAGCTCAACTTTGGGGCCAAGACCTTCAAAAATTTTATGAGCTTCTTCTGCTTTTTTCTATAAGTGATAAAGATATTGTTGTATTGAATAATTATAGTTGAATTACTGAATATAATTAATTATAAATAACAAAATAACCACATATTGAAAAGCATAATTGAAATACCTATCCTGGAAAACCTCATTTCCAAAGATACTGCTCTTGTTTTGTGGAGGGAAAAGACTTCATCTCTCCTTAATTTGTAGCATGTATCTTCCAAGCCCATACAATTAAATAGATCATTTTGTTATTAACATCACGACCTAAAGCATAGACAATTTTAACGCATTTTGCATTGACGTTTTTAAGCGTATCCCTTCTCTGTTATCTCCAAAGAGCCTACCCCCTTCTAACTAATTAAGAAGAGAGAAAAGAGTTCTGTTAAAGGCCTACTTTGGACAGCATATGCATTCTAATACTAAAATCCTTGTCTGCTACAACAAAGAGAGGTGTAATATATGTCTAGCCTGATCATTTTAATTCCTCGATGGTCGATTTCAAGTACTTTCAGCGGTTGCTCTTTTAGTTTACATTATTGGAAGCACTAAGCAAAATGGCTTTCTGGTTTAGTTTACCTGGTTTAATTTATCCTAGACATCCATCCACATAATTCTTCCCCTTTGTCTGAATCTTCATGTCTGTCATTTCTTACAGCACAGTAATATTCCAATACCTTCATATAGCACAATTTGTTTCCCAATTGAATGTCACATTAATTTCAGTTCTTTGTTACTACAAAAAATGCTGTAATAAATATCTTGGCATATATGGGACATTTCTGTCTTTGACCCTGCGCATGTGTATATACACACAGATATATACGGGGCATAGATATAAGCAATGGTATCTCTGGATCAAAGGAGGAAGATGTTTTGGTTACTTTCTTAGAATAATTCCAAACTTTTTTCAGAATGATTAGACCAATTTGCAAATCCACCAACACTATAATATGCCTGTTTTCCCACCAGTCCTCCAATATTGTTTCATGTTTTGTCAAATTTAACAATTTGTTAAGTCTAATTATCTGAGCTGTGTTGACTTGCATTTCTATTTATTATTAGTAATTTAGAATAATCTTTCATGTGTTAAATCACGTATCCACTGGAAAATGGCTCAATTTTAAATATGTTAGTTCTCCTTACATCTTATTTCTCAAACCACTAGGAATATTTAATGCAAAGATTTTTTAAAAACAAGTTTTGCTATTATACTTGTGTTGCTTCTGTCCATAGAAAAGTTTTTCAATTTTATCTTTCAGAATGTCTTATATCTCTTGTTTGCTTAAGAATTTTCACTCTAACTGAAATCATGGAAAATACCTCTATTTACTTTACTCCAATTACTTTAAATGGTGACATTTTATATTTAATTGAAATAAACATTTGAAACTTATTTGTAGTACATGGTGTAGAATGCTGGTTTAAACCTAATACTGAGCCAATCTACTTTCTATTTTTCCCAATACTTCTTGTCAAATAGGGAATCTTTCCCCAAATAGTTTATTTATGTTCTCAGATTTCTTGAGGACAAAGTTAAGAGTTTAGTTGTTTCTGATTCATGCTTATCTAGTCTATTCTTCTGATTTATTTTCTAATTTTTTTTTTGCCCAGTATTGTAGTTTTAGTGAGTCTTGCTTTATGATATAATTTGAGATCTAGAAATACTATTTTTTCACACAACCCTAGAAATTCTAAATTAATTTCTCCCAATGAATTTCTATTATTTTGTCTGCTTCTATAAATTAACATATAAAGTAACTTGTAGATATTATATTCATATAGTATATCTATGATTTAGGTAGTATCACTATTTTTAATATAATGACAAAGTTCAAACTTGGGCACTGAATAGCCTTTCAATTATTTCATTTGTTCATCAATTCTTTAGAATATTTTGTAATTAATTTCTATTTTGTTATTATTTTGAATAATTTCACTTTCTATTATTTTCTCTTTTTAAAAAATTTTCTACATAGAAATACTATTCATTTTTGCAAGTTTAATGTGTGCACTGTTATTTTCCTAAAGGTAAAAGTCTCCATTAATCTCTGCCAATTCTCTTAAACTTTCTAGGTAGACCATCATGTAATCTACAAAAGGAAATAATTTCCCCCTAATCTCTGCCAATTCTCTTAAATTTTCTAGGTAGACGATCATGTAGTCTACAAAAGGAAATAATTTCCCTCTTCCTTCCCAATGTTCATACAATTAATTTCTTTCTTATCTTGTAATTATTGCGACCATTCTAAAACTACATCAACTATTAGCGAGAAAGAGCATTCTTATTTTGCTCTCCATGTTTATTAGGAATAAATAAAGCTTTGAGAATTAACAGCAAAACAACTTTAAAAGGCATGCTAGATATTTTAGAATTTTCTCTAATTAAAATTAATTGACTGTAAACTCATTTTAAAAAGTAAATTTGAAACACATTTCTGGCCCAAATACTGGTTTCATTTCTATATATAATAAAGTTTATTGATTCAGGCTATACTGAAGTCAGATTAAATTAGGGAATAGTCACAAGCATACAGGAGATATTCAATATTGATCAAAAGAGAACGATACTTCTTTCTAATAAGTATTATAACTTTAACATGAAACTAGAATAAAAAGGATTGCGTGGTGAAGATATTTAAATAAAAATTACATTATCAACATAACAAATCAGGAACCTAAATAAATCTCACTTCTATTAGTATTGTTAATAATATGTATTAATGTATGGAAACAAAATAAGTCTTTTAATAGGTAGACTGTCTCCTTTATGATTTCAATTTAGTACACAACAAAAATCAATATTTGAATATCTATTAACAAGATGAGGTTAAGGTGATGTCTTCAATAATATTAACATAAGTCTTTGCCTTTAATAAGTTTGCAATTTAATTTGGAAAAACAAAATATAAACATATGGGGAAAAATCATGAGAAAAATATGAAAAGGGAATATAACATTTTACACTATCTGCTTGGGAAAACACCTTAAAAATAGTGCCCAAATATCAATTCAACCAAGTCCCTGATGAACAAGAAAAGAATCCCATTCATGAGTAATCAAAGGAGGGTGACCCAAAGGACTCCTGGTGAAAAACACTCTTTGGCCTCCAGAGGGAGAACTGAGGGCGTCTGAATACAAACTAGAGCACACTCATTCTCTTTCCTTCTTTCACTTTTTTTTCTGGTCCACATCTTCTTGTACAAAATAATTGCGTATGTTTTATCTACAGCAGAATTAGTCATAATGTAAGGAAGGAAGAAGAGACCTCAAAACTTTTTTTTTAAGGTAAAATTTGATTTTATATGTAGTTGGAGAAAACAAAAATAAACTATTATTTAAAAACAAACAAGCAAAGGAAAGTGACCAGAATGATGAAGGGCTCCAAGAATCACCAGAAGTGACTGATGGAAGACATGGAAAGCCCAGAGAGGAGAAGACCTCAGTTTTTTCTCTTGGGGTAATAATAAGGGAAGAGCAACATGGTAATTCTGTTGGAATGCCTGACCAGGCACCATGTGCAGTGGGCTCAAACTTGTGCTGCTTAACTCCAGAAGGCAGAACAAGGACAAACATAGGTGATGTCTGCTGCCGCAGAAAGTAGTAAGCTCCCCATCGCTACCAGCAAAGGTTGGATGGCCACTTACCAGGTATGTGAGAATGGAAATTCTTATTGAATTTGATGGCCTCTAAAGTCCCTTCCAACTCTGATGAATTTGTATGAACTCAAGTTCAAAACCATTAGCTTAACTGCTAGTAAATATATCAAGTTCCTAACAAATTCAGGCAAAATTAAAGTCTCATTTTCCCATAATGCTTTAAATCATAAGGCAAAAAATTATAATCCATATTTATAGTTCCTACTTGTTCTGAAGTCATTCATTTGCAAAATATTTCCTCCCTCCCCCCTCAAAAAAATAGATAAACAAATAAGAGTATTTGGAGAAATTTCTCTGCTCAGCTCCAATAACTACTTTCCAACATGTATTATTCTGAAACTTGAGAACCAATGAATTATTTCTGGAGTCCACAGCTGTGTGAAGTAATTGCAGGTCATGAGACTGTTTTCAATATTACCCTGCTAAAATGGTATGTTTGGCAACCAAAAGAATTCTAGTCTGAACTTTAAATCTAACTCAAGTAGAATTTTCTTCCAGAATAGCTTAAGTCTATAATGTCCAGCTTTGGTTTTCCAATCATCCTCCTGAATATTTCTCACATAAATCCTTATGAACACATCATCGTATGAGGAACTCAAGTTACATGTACTTAAAGTCCATAAAATGCAGGGTGGAGGAAATCAAGAATATTTCTATTATCTGTCTCACCAAAGGCTGGTGTAAAAATAAAATGAAATGTGTTTTATAAACTTTAAGATTCTTTCCTTTCTCTCTGTACTTAATTCATCTATCTTGTATCTTGGTTTTCATTTTATCTTTGTAACCTCAGTGTGTTATACAGAGTAAAGGGCTTAATAAGTATTTCTTGAATTCAGTTAAATGTCTAATCCTGTCCTATTGGTAGGACAGGACAGTGACTTAGTACTTAGTACTTAGACAGGACAATGATTTAGTAGATACTTAATAAAGGGTTTTTTTAAAAGTAAATAACCAATAAAGTGCTAAGTCAGCATTATAAGCCATTAGCAGAAAAACTAATAATTTAATAAGTCTGACAAACCCAATCTGTAATCAAATTGGAAGACATAAAAAGAATGAGGAAGAAAATATTTTATTTCTTGACTTTACCCCTAAAATTCTTCTCTTTTGGTGCCCCACTATTTAGAATTGATCAATAGAGATTTTTAAAGCTACTGAGAGTGGATCCACAGGGCAAATAGTAATCAAAAAGTATGCTATGTATGAAATATATAATTTTGTACTAATTACTAATGAGGAAGTTAACGTCTTCACTATCAGAGGCCCTAATATTACAAATTTTACATTACATCTTTTAGGATTTTAAAGAATAGCTAGACTAATAATGTTACAGCCTAAGAGAATGAATAGTCAGGTGAATTTTTTTTCTGCTGGGCATAGGAATCAGAATGACAAGAAATACTTCTCTAGCTATCAAAAAGACATACAGCTATGACTAAAATTAAATTTAAACAAAATTTTCCACCAAATCTTTTTTTCTGAAAGAATTTCACTAACACTTGATTCATGTCTGTTATATTCATGTTTCATTCACACTTACATAGATAATGAGTCAATGACATTTGGCACAAAATAAATTAAAAAGAAAAATGATAGCCTGTCATGATACCAATTCCCTAATATACACAAAGTAATAATAAACTTAATATTTATCTCTTAAGCAAACTATTTTTTTTAAAGTTAGGTTTTGGGGAGGGGGGAAATTAACTATGAATCTAGTTTATGAACCTACAAAGAAGCTTTGTACATATAAGCATTCTCATCAGTTTTCCATTTACAAATATCATATTAATTTACAGCAGACACTTATCGAAGGAAATACTATCAAAGGGGAAAATCACATACCTCTCATCTTGAATTGGACCTGATTTATTCCACCATAGCATTTGTTCTGAATCAAGCCTAATTCCTCTTGGCCTCTAAGCTGGTTTATTAGACATGACCCTTAGCTTTTTTATATAATGAGCAATTATTTTGATGGCTGCACTTTTCATAACAGCAAGTCAATTGAATAATCACAGCTTTTATAGAATACCTTATGATAGCTTCAAGCTAACAATTTCTTTTCATTTATCATTTAAAACATTATAAACTATTGGCTAAGACAGACAGTATTTAAGGAAATAGTTAATTTTAAAGCATGGATCTGATTAAAATTATAAATTTTACATATAGGAATTCAAACAAAGCCACAAATCTTGTTACATAACTTCTGTAAGTGTTAAAAAGCTGACTAACATAGAGAAAAGGTCAAAGATTTATAAATTCACATGTATTACAATTGTGTATATACAAATGACTACCATTATCTACATCAATTTTTTTTAAAATCACAAATAATCTTTTGTTACAATAGCTTGAACAAAAATGGGAGGGTGAGGGGATCACATACTAACACTATTGTAACTGTAGTCCATTTCAAACCAATTGAAATTTTTAGTTCAAAAGAAAACAAGAGATAAGGAAGTTATTTCATGAAGCAATGAAAGCTGAAATTGGTTTGAAAGATCCATACTCTTTGTGAATCCCAAGCATAAGTTTTAAAGTGTATAATAATAAAGTCCAAAGACAATTTCCACCTGTGATACTAGTTTATTAGCAATGAATGTTATACATGTTCCCTAAGAGTTTAAATAATGAGAGAATTCTCTGTGACTTGGGGCAGTAGAGAATGTACACTGCTACTATGAGAATCTAATTAGATGATTTCCCCCAAGCCAACCAGATAAATTTCTTGAAACAAACTGTACTTAAGAATCAGGGCTGCTTCCTTCCAAAAGGTGCCTATCAAAGAGCTTTCAATCTAATCTGATGAAAAGGGGGAAAAAAATCATCTTCAAGTCCTGAAAGTTTATGAATCCTAAAAGATTTACAAAAATTGATCATTTTAAATACTCACTGCAACTTACACTCAAAACCAAGAATGGAATGCGTTTTAATATAACGCTGAAGACTACATTCAACAAGCACCTCTCGGCAAACATCGGCTTACCCGATTTTCATCATAAATAATTTGGACAATACTGCGATGTTTCTGCTCCACAGGAGGAGGGGACACAGGCTTCTCTGGCTCTGGAGGTTTAGCAGCTTCTTCTTCAAGTTGTTGCTAAGAAACAGAAAGAAAAAAAAAATCAAACATCTGCAACATGTTACTCCAACTAATAATTAGTCACTAGAGATAAAGCAGGCCACTGAGCAACAGTTGGCTATTTCTGTCATATAATCATTTTTTAAAAATTAAATGAACACAATTACAATAAGAACCATTATTTTTGATTAATAAAAAAAACTGAAAAAGACAATGATGGGAAACAATGAGCACAGAAGGTACTTTTATATTTTTATTCAAGTAAAAATTACCTTAAAATTTTTTAAAAAGGAAACAAAAAAGGAAATCAAAAAGATTGGTTATTTCTTCATAAAACTAGGTCATAAATACTCCCCCAAATGGTTTTAAACAAATGTTTAAAAGTACAAAAAAGCAAATCAAAAGCATAATTCATGATAAAGACAAAAAAATTTTTTAAGTAATATAACACAGCATAATAATGGATAAATTTTAAAAGACATATTATGTTATAATCATATATTCTATATGTACTTCAATTACCATAAAAATGATAACCATTAAATAGGCAGGATAAATAGCACAAAATAGTAAAATATTTTTTAAAACATCAAAACTAGAGGAGGCCGCAAGATTAAGATTCCAGAACATAAACCTCTAATATGTATGGATCTGTGACGCAAGGGTTTTTAAATATTTTCTCAAAAATTTGGAATATAAGAATGAATGATGAATGTTGAAAACTATCTTTGCATGTATTTGGAAAAATTAAAAAACTATTTTAATTCTATGTGCTCAACTCAACCTTGTGATCAACGGCTCCATTAAGTAAGCAGAATCATTTTGTTCCATTGTAAAATAAGACAGATAGCTACTTTCTCAAACTTTGGAATATACCTATTTATACTCCCTTTCCAGTTTCCTCTATATCTGATCTTGAGCCAATTCATGGAATCAGCCTATCCGTACATGTGACATCCCTCCAATCATAGCCTCTATAAAATTCTCCCAATCACACACATTCTTGTGCCAAATTTTATTCAATCCTCCCAGGAAGATTTCATGGAGTAGAACTGCTCCACTAATTATTATCAGTAAATATTTTCTTTCTCATCTTTCCCTATTACATTATAATGAATTTTTACATACGCCTGTAC
This sequence comes from Antechinus flavipes, assembly GCF_016432865.1. Taxonomy (NCBI): domain Eukaryota; kingdom Metazoa; phylum Chordata; class Mammalia; order Dasyuromorphia; family Dasyuridae; genus Antechinus; species Antechinus flavipes. The sequence continues at coordinate 24,387,643 of NC_067401.1, read as the reverse complement.
AAAAAGTTTTTGATTTCCCTATGTTTTTATATGTCACCAGAAGTTCTTAGTCTTTCTTTCTGAACACTCTTTAATTCCTGTCACCCTTGCAAAGTATCTTGTTTTTTTTTTTCATCTTCAGGGTTTGACAGAATGCTAGGTGAAGAGTAGAAGCTCAATAAATGCAGATGAATGGTGAAGAAAAATTGGAGCTGTTTCAAAAAAGGCAATAAAACTGAATCAGCACCCATCATATTGAAATACCATACCATATAGAAATGGGGAAAAGTAAAGAGTTAAAGTTATTTCATCTATATCACAAAGCCTAATTATATGTAAAATTAATAAAGAGGAAAAGTAATGGAATATTTTTACAAGTTAGAAATTAAAATAATTAGCAATTAAAAGAGATAGATTACAATTGTGACAAACAAATACAGAAAGTCATTAGTCATCACTAAGACACACTTCTGAACATGTCTTACTAAATTTTACTTAAAAGGAAATAATACATCAAGATATTTATAGAAATCCAAGAGTTGACCAAGTCACTTGAAAATAGTGAGGCTATGCAGATACTTCTGGAAAGTATCTTCTCAGAAACAACCAAAAATAGATCCTTCTAAATGATATTTCCTCCAGTACCATCCCATGGACCATGGAAAACAAGGACTAATTATTATTAAGAGTGTGACCTTTAGGAAGTCACATAACATTAGCCTTAAGAGTTAGAGTGGACTACTTCTTAGGGCCCTTCCAATTGTGGAATCACACAATCCCAAGACTTATCTACACTAAAACAAAACAAAAAAATTAGCATCCCCTCAAGCTCTCTTCCCTTCCTCAGCTAACTGCCCAGAACAACAATCTGATCATTGTCCTCACTAGCCCCTCAAACTTTTACTAGAATCTAGTTTGTGATTTTATGAAACTGCTCTACGAAGTGACCGATGGCATCTTTAATTCTCAAATCTCTTGTTTCTGTTCAGTCCTAATCTTCCCCCATCTCTTCAAGGACCGCCTCTCCTCATCTCTTCCTGGACCATTTTCCCATCCATGTCCATGCATCGGTGTTGGGTATACCCCAAGACTCCCCCTCATCTATACACATCCCTCCCAGGGGCTCTCCAGGGGAAGACAATTACGAGTGAGTAGTTCCAGGCAAGGCATCCAGCCACATCCCCCTCACTGCTTCTCTCCTTTTTCCTTCCACCCTGGACCTAACTCAGGGACTGGAATCCTCTCTGTTCTCACCTCTGCCTCTCTGAATCCCAAGTTCCTTCAAGACTTAACTTGAAAACCAGTTGCTAAGAGAAGTTTTGCTGAGGTCCTCGGATACAAATGCCTCTATCCCCAAACTATCTTGGATTCATTTTACATGTGATCTGTATTATCTATTTATATACTATGTGTCCCCAACTCCAATGTAAACGTCTTGAGAACAGGAACTAGTCTTTCTAGTCATACGCCTTATCCCATTGCCTGGCACTTCTTAGGTATTCATAATAAATGCTTACTGACTGAATTATCCACCTGTCATGGTCCAAGTCATCATTTCAAGTTCAGAAAATTCCTGGAAAGACAGAATAGTTCTTGCAGCAATTCTGAGGGGACTGGGATTGTGTTTTGTTCAATCAAACCAGATCCTAGTCCCTTCAAGATAAGTGTTTCTAATCTAATCTACTACATCCCAAATGACGATTCTTTCCTAGACTTTACTAACTTCACTGAACATTCAGCATTCATGCCCCCTGATTTTACCTTTTCTTATTAAATCTAAAGACCAAAAAATCAGATTCGTACTTAAAAGGGATTTTAGACATCATCTAGTCCAACAACTTTATTTTATTGATGAGGAAAATGAGCCTTGGACTGGTTAATTGACTTGCCTGAGTTTATATATTAAGATGAAAAGAATTAAATCATTACCATATGCCATGCACTATGCTAAAGTCCTGGATATTCAAAAAAGAGACAGTCTGTTCACAAGGAGCTAACTAATCTACTGGGAAGAGATTGCACAGATGGGTGACTAGTGAATGAGGAAGTTTTCTGGATTGGAGAATCACAAAGACAATGAGTTGATCCACAGTATAATCAATAAACACTCCTTTTCAGAAGTAAAGGTATTATTTATATGATCACCATGCCCACAACAAGAGGTGGAGGAGAAGAAGAGATATACAGAGTAGTAGTCAAGATAGCAAGATGGCTCAAATGGAAAACTGGGAAGACTGGGAAGTCTCCTCTGCAACATGGTCACCCATCAAGGGCAATAGGACCCCACCAAGGAAGTGCAAAAGATTCAAAAAATGAGTGAAAAGGTTTGACAGAAACTTGGGACCTAGATTCTGGTAATTCAATGAATAGAAATGATAGTCTGAGAGGGAAGAAGCAGCATTGCAGAGGCAGGCAAATGGCAAGCTGGATTGAGTAAATGGTTAGAGGGGAAGTAAGGGAGCATGGTCTCCAATATGAGCCAGTGAGATACAGCAGAATAGGGACTATCATTGAGAAAACATAGAATTAGAAAACAGGGTGAGCTAGCCACAGGGCATAAGTGAGAGACAACTCAAGGACTCTGCTGGCACCCTCAAAATGTCAAGCAACCTAAAGGGCAGGTTCTGGTACATTGAGCCGAACCAAGCTGTAATATTTATTAAAGGACATAATATAAAATAATAACTGACATACATCTTATGGAGAAAATGGAGAGATATCAACCAGATAAGACAGAGCTTTAGAACTGGAAGAGTGATTGGACTTTTAAGAGGGGTTACTAATGTTTCGATACAATGGGGCAGTAGGTTTCTGGTAGAGAACCTGGTGATGACTGGTGGTAATGGATGATAACCCAACAAAAGTTTTATTCTTTTAACATTTTTATCAATAAATAAAGGTATAGATAGCATGCTCATCAAATTTCCAAATGACAAAAATTTACAAAGCATTATCATATCTCTATAAAATCCCAGCCACTTGGCAAGTTAACCAGATGGCATTGTAGGCCACAAGGCAATGGAAGCATGTTAACTGTATTCTGATCAAGGAGACTTCCCATAAGAACCAGAAGCCTACTTCTCCTAAAAAACAGATTTCTTTAGACTTGTCCCTGGGATGGGGCAGAGCACGGAGGAACAGAGAGAGAACTGGCAGGCCTGGGCCAGCCTCCAACAAGCCCTGACAGCGTGACCTTTGGCAAACCCTAAGTCCTTCAGTGCCCCCAGCAGTGCCCTAAAGCTACAGAGGCAGGATAGGCCTGCACTGAAGGAAAGATTCCTCCCTCTCAGCAGCAGATTAGACCAGCAAAATCAAAGCTCTGAGGCCCCAAAGCATACCACTGAACACTGTATCTAATTTTTTTTATTTATTGGGTTTCCAACTATTTTATTTCACCCTTAATTTTTAAATTTAAAAACATAATTCATTCCTTATTCATTTCTTTATTTCTTTCTTCCTTTTACCTTGTTACACCATGCACTGTCCTATGAAGGCTGTTCTATATAACAATAAATAATCTTTCTACCCAGAATATGGATAAATTTACTTTTAAATATCAACAACTAGCTCCCTTGGGTAGCCTTCTCCTACCATTCCTGTGGGGTGCCCTCCCATTGACACAGGCTAGCCAAAGGTGATGGAAGCCGAGCCGGGAGGCCTGGAAGGTCCCTTTGAGCTCTGGAGGTGCAGTCCTTCCTCAAGCTTTGTGCATGTTACACTCTCCTAAGCCTCTGGATGGGCTCTATGTCTTTCAAGGACTTTACAACACATCTACAATTACACTCAGGTTTTCACTCTAAGCTTTCCTAGTAGAATTCTTCTAAAAAGGTTCCCCTAAACAACCAGTGGCATTTACACCCGAAATGATCTGTGAGCTCGAGAAAAAAGCTGACTCTGCTCCATAACATTCAGCAAAAGCCTGACAAGAGAAAATTGGCCACCATGAAGGCCAGAGAGTTTGCCACCCAAAACACACAGGAATGGGGCCTCTGGATTCAATAAGACAAAGAGTTGCCTACTGCTTCACTATTTTTTTCTTGTTGATAAAGCTTCCTATTCCTTCTTATCTGACATTTCCTTGAAATCTCATAAAGCTGGTCTACTAATCAATTAGCTCTAAAAGGATTAGATAGAAACTATTTTTAATTAAAAGCTTACCAACTTTTCAAATACATTTAAATGAAATATTATGAAATATAAAAGGTTTTTCCATTAATGCATTAATAAAACTACTCTATGTTTCTATTAATGGAACTGGCTAGTCAATTACATAAATCGGAAATAGCATTGGAAACTAGTTCATCAACACTATCACTCAGAAGAACCTAGTTTTAAAAACACCTTGTCAATGATTTAAACCATTTTACTTGTAAAATAGGCCAGGTCACTTGTCTATATCCCAAAATAACCATGCCCACACCTGCCTAGTAATATAATTAATACCATGTAATTGGCACTCACATTCAATTCAACACAGGGTAGTAAAGAGAGAGATGGACTTGGAATCAGGGAAGCCTCTATTTAAATCTTGTTTCTGAAATACCCCACATTGCTCTAGGGCAGTGATGTCATTTCTCAGGACCTTCTAAAAGTGCAGAGGGAATTGAAGGTATAAACATGTTTCACCCAGATAGTCCCACACCAGTGAGGTTATGGGTCCAAGCAGACCCCACCTCTGTTCAGATCTAGATCTTCATTACCAAAGGCCCATGAGTTAATAAGACAAGTAAGCCAACTCCTATGCTCAGAGAGCTCCAAATTTTACTGGGTACAGGCAGAGCATGCAGGTAAAAGGTCAAGGGCAACTCTTGGGGGAATCAGAACTGGGCTTTGGAACAATACAGAATCTCAAAGGAAACGGCAGAGAAATTTTTGCACAGAAGAAGCAACATTAAAAAAAAACAAAACAGAGGAATGCAAGCATTCTGCTCAGGAAGGATCAATAATTCCTTTCAGCTGAAGATGTTTTTGTCTAGAAGATGAGTAGAGCTGGAGACTTCAAGGCCAGGTGAAGAGGGCAAGAAGCCACCAAAAGTTTCTGATGACCCCAGTGTAACCGGCTGTGTTCTAGCACCCATATGTCAGAGAAGGAAATATAGGAAGAAAGTGGGGTGGCAGTGATGACAATACGAGCAATGTGAAAGGCTACAAAACGTACTTACCTGCTTCTTTTTCAGTTTGAGAATCTGCTGCTCTACCTTTGCAATTTCTCGATCCACCCGGTCCATGCTCTGTATTAACTCTTCCTTAGAAAGTTTGGAAGGAGAAGCATTCTGGTCATCTCCACAGGGCTGGCCAGAAACAGGCGAAGATGGGGCTTCATGTTTGCTTCCAAAAGCTGGCTCCTTGAGAAGAAAATCAATGGCCCAATTATGAAAACAAGTTTTTCTCAAATAAACCCAACCAAAATTTGAAAAAAGAGACCACAAATTGTCATGTTATGGACATCATGCTATCGTAGGCAACAAAGACTTACCTGAATTAATGGTTCAAGAGATAAACGATCTTAAGAGATGATCTATGCCAACCTACTCATTTTTTAAATAACAACTTAAATGTCAAGTAAATCTGTTATTACAGCAACTTTTCTTAGAACATCAATATACTCTGGGATAATTCTTTTTTAAAACTTTTGTATTGATATCTTGTTTTTACATCACCTTTATTTTCCAATATAGTCCTTCATCTCCCTTTCCCAAAGTCAATCCTCTTAACAATAAATAGAAAAGGTAAAAAACAATTCAGGAGAATTAATGAGCCCATTAAGTCATAACCCACAATCTTCTACCTCTACAGCCTCTCTCCATTTGGGATTGATATTTTGCTTTCAATTTCTGCTGTTATGTTTTCTAATTATATTACTGTTGTCATTGTTTACATTGTTTTTCTGGTTCTGCTTCCTTAAGTTCATATAAATCTAGTCATGCTTCTCTATATTCTTTATATGCATCATGTTTTTACAATACAAGAATATTTTACTACTTCCGTGTACCAAAATTTGTTTAGCCATTTCTTTAATCAAGGACTTTGTTACTACAGAAAGTGTTGCTATAAATATTTTTGAGCATCAATGGACCTTCCCTTCACAGCATAATTTCAAATTCGCTTTTGAGAATTGTTGGATTATTCATAGCTCCATCAATAAGGTATTAGTATCTGCATTTTCACTGGCACTCCCTCAACATTTATTCTCATTTTGTGTCACTTTTTCCAATTTTCAAAATGTGAGGGGGAAACCTGAGTTGTTATAATTTGCATTTGTCCTAAAACATTAAATATTTTAGGCAATCTTGAATATGCTTTTTTTATAGCTTTTGAGATCTATTTTTTTCATATTCTTTGACCACTTACCAACTGGAGAAAGGCTTTCAGTCTTCTATTTTTGTGTCAGTTCCTTATATATCTTGGATGTTAGCCCCTTTTCTTATTCAAAGATTGTTTCCTCCAACTAACCACTTCCTTTCTTACCCCCATTACACTAATTTTGTTCATGTAAGATTTCAATTTGATGTTATCTAAACTACCTATTTTATCTTTCATTTTTCATGATTACTTCTATCCCTTGTTTGGTTAGGAATTTTCCTCTAATTCAAAACTATAAAATGTATTTGATCTAATTCTCTAGTTATCAAAATTTTGGGGGGCAGCATTTAAAAATATATATATTAAAGATACATGTCTATTTTGAACTTAAGTGTGGCATGTGGTCTAAGATGTTAATCTAAACCTGAATTCTGCCTAACTCCTGTATAGAATCTTCTCAAACAGGGAGTTATTATCAATACTTTTTTTTTTTTTAAACATAAAGTCACACATCTCATCCATCACTTTGAGAATCAAAGAGATAAATATTGGTAAACAGAGAAGGAGCAAAGTGAGCATGTATCATGAGGGCAGCTCTGATTTTGGAGATTTAAGGAAGAAGACATCTTTTTCCCCACTTCTTTCAATTTCAGTAAGTCTGACAGCACAGGTAAAAGTGTGTCCAAAGTGAGATACAGCAATCAGAGAATGTGAATGCCAGTGTTTAACTCCTCTTCCTTCTGGGGCTTACATTAAGCATCCTAATGCTTCTTTGCTCTTCCTCAGGCTGCCCTGCTGACTGTCTACCACGTCACAAATACTCCTCACCTTTGAAGCTCCATCAACCCTTGGATTATTTCTCATTCTGGAAGTACTCAACCCTCTAATTGGCTGGTCCCTTGCAGAAGTTTCTCAGTCCCGAGCCTTAACCCTGAAGATTTTATAATTTTGCCCATTCCACCAATTAAGAGAAAACAATGGCAATATGGCCATGGGTGGCTGCTGACATTTAATCTGTCCCAAATCATAGTGCAGAAATGTAAGCAGATACAGCAAATAAGTTACATTATGAGGACAGACTTCTACTATTAGACTAGTGTAATATAAATCCCAAAAAAATGCATAGAATGTCTCACTTTGTTCAACAGAGACTACACTAAAACATTTCACACACCTCCACTGTGGTAAATCAAATGTTTTCCCATTGGTTGGATAATAATTAAATAATGCTTTAAGATCTGAAAAGCATTTTACACAGGGTATCTCATTAAGCAGGCACTATTATTAACTCCATTTTAGAAGAAAGTAGAGACTAAGAGTGGAATGACTAGCCTGGGGTCACATGGGAAGGAAGGGTACAAGGGATGATCTAACTCCTATCTTCTTGCACCGAGTCTAGTGCTCTTCCTGCCATGTTACCTAGCTGCTTGGATTATCAGTATTTGAAATTCTCAGGCAAATTTTTAGAATTTTGGGATTTAGAAAGGAGTTCAGAGGTAATCCCAGTTCTATCTCCACAGGAAATCTCCTTTAGGAGATCAGCTGGCCTTTTCTTAAAAACCTCCAGAAGGACCCCACTCTTTTCTCAAGGAGGACTTAAGTTTTAACTCAGAAACCTTGTGGTGCTTAGAAGAGGGTCCTGGGACACCAGTCCATGGAGGATGCAGCATTGGCTTGATGACCAACTGCAGCCCAAACTGAGAAGAGTCCCCATTCACTGCTGCTCTGCCAGGAAGGATTTCAACCACTCAGGGAGAAACAGGACACAGAAACTGTCAGGTAACCAAACAACCACCAGCGCAATGACTACCATTTCTGCCTTGCACCCTGATGGAGGTGACCCTGGACACAGAATACAAGAGCCTCAGAAATCACAGCGTCTCCTAGGCCACTGAGCCTGCTTCCAGCCTAGAACCTACAGCTGAGAGCAGAAATCTATGAAGGGAGCCCACTTTTCTCACAATCAGCAATGGCTACTGGCTAATTGTCACCCAAAGGGGTATCTATACAAAAGCATAGCGTGCCAACCCCTAGACTACCAGTCCAACTTCTAGTCCAGCCCTCACAGCCATCAACGCAGAAACCAAATATTGTGGAGAGGGATCTTGCTATTCCCACCAACTGCCAACCAATGACATTCATGAGCCAGGCAAATCAGTCTAGCTGATCCAACAGGGAACCCTGAGGGAGAAATGAAAAGCATCATGTACCAGCAAATTAAACCACCAGTATCATCATAACCTGGATCACTATCTCCATTCCTTGGACCAGGGACCTGGGCCTTGGGTACGGCAGGGCTTCCAAGTCCTATGAAGGTACAATCTGACACCTGCTTCTACACATGCTGTAGCCACTTTGATTAAAGATCCCAAAGAGAAAGCTGCTGTCAAGTCCTCAGCACTGGCAAATGGTTCCAAGCGAGGCTAAACAAGCAATGCTCTGTGCTTTGCTGGGACCTTTCCACACAATCGCAGCCAAGACCTCCCACTGATGTAGCCTGCCCCCTTAAGAGTACAAGCTGCTTGTGAGCCGGACCTGTGACTTTCCTACATGCACCTTTGATGTGTAGCTCTCAGGAATTTGGGTGGCACAGTGGACAAAGCACTGGGCCTGACAGCAAGGAGACCCAAATGCAAATTTAGTTTTAGACTCTTGCAGGCTATATTTCCCATGGCAAATAACTTGACCTCTGTTTGCCTCAGTTCCCTCAACTTCAAAATGAGATTAATAATAACACTTACTTCCTAGAGTTGTTGTGAGGCTCAAATGAGATTGTCTTTGTAAACACTCATTAGAATATTGTCAGGCACATAGCCTTTCCTCATCAGTCACAGCATCTCTCAACTCCTTGCCATATGGCTTCTGCCTTCAAAATTCTACTGAATCTGCATTCTCTTTTCAAAATCCTATTATTCCAAACATAGTGATCCAGGAAAATTCAAACAAAATAAAAAATGACTGTACATAAAACCACATATTCCTAATTACTAAAACTTTATTTTCAAATGTATAGATTTATCTTAAACAAAATAGTAAGAGAATAATCCTGCTTTCTAGACTTCCTCATGTGCTTTATGTATTTTTAAAGATTTTCTTAGCTCCATAAAAGAGTAGCAGCTTAGATCCACGTCTCTTTGGCTTTCTTCATTCTACTTTATTTCATTTAAGTTTTTCCATATCTTTGTATTCTTCATGCTTGTCATTTCTTATATAGTGGTAAATATCCCTTTCCATTTGTGCATCGCAATTGTTCACTCACACTCCAGTCACATGGCTATTGTCATTTCTTTGTCACTAAAATAAGCCGTGATGAATATCTTTTTTATCAGAGGAAGAAGTCTGATAGTTCCTTTTAAAAAATGTCTTATTGTTCTCTAGAAATACTACATAGCAATGTAAGTTTCATAGCAATATAAATCTGCCAGTTTCACAGCTCTACCTACAATGAATTTTATCCTTCTTTAAATCTTTTTCCCAATTTAACAGTAATCATCAGATGATATCACAGAACTGATTCAATTATCATTTCTCTTTCTCTCTCTCTCTCTCTCTCTCTCTCTCTCTCTCTCTCTCTCTTTTTTTTTTTTTTTTGGTGGCTGTTCAGTAGCTTTCGGTTGTGTCTAACTCTCCATGACCCATTTGGAGTTTTGGGGCAGAGATACTAGAATGATTTTCCATTTCCTTATCCAACTCATTTTTACTGATGAAGAAATGGAGGCATTTAGGGTGAAGTGACTGGCCTAAGATCACACAGCCAGAAGTATCTGAGACTGGATTCGCATTCAGGAGAAGTCTTACCAACTCCAGGCCCACCGCAGCACCTAGCAGCTCCATCTCTCACCATCAAAACTTGCAGCCTTCCTCATAGCTCCTCCTAAAGTTTCTTCTGATGACCCACATCAAGGTCTTTGTTTTTTGTCCTGGTCACCTGGCTGACTAGCCCCTTTTCCTGAATTTGAGAGAGTAACTACATTTTTCTGATGCTTTTCCAGCCCGTCTCAATTTTCTTTCCTCGTCTACTTTTTGGTCACCTCACCTCAAGGTCAGGACTGGCCATGGTCTTAGGAATCTGGATTTCTCCACAAGTTTTGCTCACAATGGAGCACTTCTTTTTTTTTTTTTTTTTTTTAACTTGAACTAATCTTTATTTTGGTTTTGGTAGTCTAATGCTTTTTTTTTTAAATAACTTTTTATTGACAGAACCCATGCCAGGGTAATTTTTTACAGCATTATCCCTTGCACTCACTTCTGTTCCGATTTTTCCCCTCTCTCCCTCCACCCCCTCCTCCAGATGACAAGCAGTCCTTTACATGTTGAATAGGTTACAGTATAACCTAGATACAATATATGCGTGCAGAACCGAACAGTTTTCTTGCTGCACAGGGAGAATTGGATTCAGAAGGTAGGAATAACCCAGGAAGAAAAACAAAAATGCAAGCAGTTGATATTCATTTCCCAGTGTTCTTTCTTTGGGTGTAGCTGCTTCTATCCATCCTTGATCAATTAAAACTGAATTAGCTCTCTTTAACAAAGAGATCCACTTCCATCAGAATACATCCTCAAACAGTATCATTGTTGAGGTATATAATGATATCCTGGTTCTGCTCGTTTCACTTAGCATCAGTTCATGTAAGTCTCGCCAGTCCTCTCTGTATTCATCCCGCTGGTCATTCCTTACCGAACAATAATACTCCATAACATTCATATACCACAATTTACCCAGCCATTCTCCAATTGATGGGCATCCTTTCATTTTCCAGTTTCTGGCCACTACAAACAGGGCTGCCACAAACATTTTGGCACATACAGGTCCCTTTCCCTTCTTTAGTATCTCTTTGAGGTATAAGCCCAGTAGTAACACTGCTGGATTAAAGAGTATGCACAGTTTGATAACTTTTTGAGCATAGTTGCAAATTGCTTTCCAGAATGGCTGGATGTGTTCACAATTCCACCAACAATGTATCAGTGTAATGGAGCACTTCTAATGGCAATGATGATGACATTAGTTTACATTCATTCAGCTATAAATGAGAATATGGATGTGCTATGCCTTCTAATTTGAACATTCAACAATGATAAACAAATGAATGTTTTCAAAGGCTGCCTCATTTGATTAGAACTAGCACCTAACTTGGGTTCTGGTGACATGAGTTTGAATCCAGCCTGACTGAGCAGTTGTGTGGGAAACATAAATAAGTTATATTATTTTTTTAAATAGCTTTTCATTTTTTCAAATCCATGCAAAGATAGTTTAACATTCACTTTAGCAAAACCTTTTGTTCTAATTTTTCTCCCTCTTTTCCCTTTCGCCTAGATAGCAAGCAAACCATTATAGATTAAACATCTGCAAGTCTTCTAAATATATTTTGATATTTGTCAAGCTACACAAGAAGAACTCAGGCAAGTTATGTTATATCTTTGAGTCTCGTCTCCTCAGCTGTCAAACTGTTGCAATATAATAAATGTGCTACCAATGTTGTAAAGGCTGTTGTGGACAAGACTTTTTGAACTTTAAAAAACAATAAAAATGCAAACTATTGTGGAAAACAAGCTACATTCCCACTGGTAACTAGTGGTTGCAGTATTTAGCTATATGATGTTTAACTGTGACAGCAAACAGTGGGATAAAGAAAGCTCCAAAAGATGAACAAATTCTGAAATTCTAAAGTTCTTATTACTTTCAGGTTGCCTCATTTTTTTCTCCCATCATGTGTCCTGCAGACCCCTGAAAATGTGACAGGTTTTCCTTTAGCTACAAAGTCTTCTTCATTTCCAGAAGATCTGATTATTCAAGACCTAACTAGGATATTTGCCTCCTGTGACTTCCTCCTTACACAGCCACTGCAACCATTTCTATTTTTAATAAGTTGTAGATAAAATGATCTTTGTTTACCTATATAACTTTTCTCTGTGGTAAAGTTTCCTTCTCTCAGAGTTAAGTGGATGCAAAGGGCTAGATAAATCAGGCTACTGCTCATAGAGATGAACATCCTGGTTATTTACCAGATCATGAGTCTAAAAGTGAAAGTGCCCACATTAATGTCTTCAAAAAATTCTAGTAAAGAGATTCTAACTGTGTCACTTTTCTATTATTCACAATGAACAATATTCCCTATTATAGGATAGATAATGCTTTTGGCAGATTGGAGTGTATGAAAAGGGAAGAGTAAGTGAAATTAAGTTTCATTAAGTGGCATTAGCAAGAGAAACTTACAGGTAAGAAGCTGAATGGCCTTCAAACATATGATGGGAACAGAAGAATACAACATAGCAAATTATTCTTCCATTTCCTGAAGGAAAGAAAATGCTCAGAGGTGTAGGGTAGGGTTCAGATACAGGGGAGAATTTATGAAACCCAGACTAGGTTAAAGTGGCAAGTACCTAATGCTTCTAAAATTATTATGGGGTTTAATATTATATTCATGGCTGCATTTATATGAAAGTTATCTATATGGAATTACTAAATAGGATTTCAAATCTTTCAACTTAACTTGTCTGTCACATGCTATACTGTTACTTTATTTTCCCAGGGTTTGGGGAATTGAGATACAAAATAACCTAAGTAAAATTCCAGTAACAGAGAAATAGGGGTAATTCGAATATAAGCTGAGTTAGGTTTTCTTTATGTTATCCATAGGGAAAATGCATTAAACAAATTAATAATAACAGATAACAGTTGTCATAGGAATATTTACAGTAAGAGAATAAATTTTCAAGTCCTTGACACATACCCTTAGAGAAACACTGCTGATTACCCATCCTAACTCTTTCTCATTTGCAGCAGATCTTGGAGTGCTTTTTATTCAGCCACATTTCCATGACTTGGTATGCATAACTATTTATATTCAAAAGCAATAAAATTACAATCCAGATGGGCTTGCCCATTTCCCTCCATAAATGACTTCAAATCCATAAAATGTTAGTAAACCTGCAGATTGATTGGGCAATATTTGATGGATGGGAAAAGTTCATGTGGAGCTGAAAAGGAAACAAGTAAGGAAAGGAAATGTTTTGTCTAGGGCAGTATTACGGCCAGGCACCTCGAAAAGGGCTGCCCAAGGAAGAAGTTGGTTGTTTTGTTTTGTTTTTTGTGTACCAAGATCAATGAAATGCAAAAAATAATATGGAAGTATCCATCCTGCATTTCTGAGCACTTGTGCAATAGGACCCGGTCCAATGGTTTTATAAGAACAGACATCACCAATCACTTAAGCTACACTAACCCAACTGTTGGTATTCTTAAGGGCTTGATTAGCCACTTTACTAGAGGAAAAGAACAACATCCATTCGACATAGAGAGAGTTACACAGACACCAAGGGTCAATACAAGGATTTTCCTCCACAAGATTCCTGTATAATTTGGTACCAAAAAAAAAAAGTTTGTGATATTCCTGGTCATTTTGCTTTGCAATGCTCAAAATAAGACACTGGCACAACAAGAACTGTAGCTTATGATCTAACAGTGATAGCACAGAAAAAGGGAGAGGTATAGTATGGCAAATGTGACAAAAGTTCACTGATCTAAGTGATGCCAAAGTAAGCAAAGAAAACAGCAAAAACTCTTAGAAAAAGTGTTGCGGGAGATATGGTGCAGAGGTCTTGGGCATATGATCAGGTTCTCTACTTCAGAGGAAACCCAAAGGAAAGCAATGAATGGATATGATGGAGAACAAACTGTTGACCTTTGAGAAGTACTGCGTTCTCATTCATGAGAGAAGTGAAACTTTCGTGGATAAACTACCATCTTTCATGACTGAAAAATTAGGAGTACAAAGGCATTTAAGAGGAAATGGGGACAAAAGAGTGGCAATGAAACATTCAAAAACTACCCAGAAGAGAACCAAAGACAGCTCAGAAGGGAACACTGACAAGTCCTATAGTGTTGTGCTACATCTACAATACGATTTATACTTTTAGAGGAAATATGTAAGAGAATCTTAGTCTATTATCCAATCCTTTTTTTCGTTGCATATGAAAATATTCATTTGTTGATGTCTGCAAAGTTCATAATTAGAATTTTAAAAAAGAAAGTGTAGATAGAAAAGGATAAAAGAAATCAGATGCAATGGATACTGGAGAAATCCACTGAGGGGATGACACAATTTTCAAGGAACTCATTCAGGGATCAATTTTCAAGTTTTTTTCAAAGAAAGGAAAGATTCTAAAAAGAATGGGAAACATCAGGGGCAGCTGGACAGAGCATGAGCCCTGAAGTCAGGAAGACCTGAGTTGAAATCCAGCCTCAGATACTTAATACTTCCTAGCTATGTGACCCTGGGCAAGTCACTTAACCCCAGGTAATCAATACCCCAGGCCTTATCAATAAGCCAATGAAAGTGGAGGGCAGTAGTAAAGGTGCCCAATACTTTATCAGCCCTGTACCAACATGGCCATCTTCAGTAAACATTTCTGACAGCAGCTAAGTCAAGCATTGGGGTTAGTCCTGATATTAAAAAAAATAATAAAATAAACTATGAAAAAGGAATATGTCATAAAACTGAAAGTGGTATGAAAAAGATAGAATTCACCTATGTCTATGTTCTCTATTGATTTTTTAAATTTTTTATTGTATAAAAAAAAAATTTCAGTCTTGGAAATCTCTTCAAATGAGGTGTTTCCAGTACATTACATTTATAGAAAAGCCTATATAATTAAGAAGCAGACCACTGAGTAGACCATATACATGCAAAAAAGGAGCTGCCAACCAACACTGAGTAGGTTTAGAATGGAGAAGAATACTTTTAGACTAGATTACATTTAAGAAAGTGTGACATGCTATATATAATTATGATCAAAAACTGATTCCTGCTTCAAAAGTACTATATACCAATCTCCTCCTACAGAGGCTATGAAACAATAAAATACCCTAATCTCAGGAGAATAACAATTATAAATAATTTAAGAGGCAACAAAAACATGAATGTGGTGGGCACAAAGAAGTTGCAGCATATAGCTGACACTCCCTTGTGACCAAGAAATGTAATAAATTATTCTAATGATGAAATATTGAACCAGAAAAGAAGGTAGCCCAGCCATACACCAAAAGAGAGAGACAACCAGCACTACAAAGGAATCAGAAGGGCCAGACAAGGATCTTTGGTCCCTTTGGCGTTAAGAGCCACACAATAGCACAAGATCCCTAGAGCATTAATAGGTGACACTTGAGGGAGATCAGAGATCTGACAGTTCATTAATGTAAACCATTATAAAACAGTCATTTTCATTATAGGTTATGTTTCCAAATAGGATTTACTAAGCTGGAAAGACTCCAAATACAGGAGTTCATCACTAACTTGTCTCTGGGTAGAAAATCTTTGGCTATGTCAACACCACAAGAAGAGTTGTGATCTACATCTTTGGAAGGCCTCTCCACCCTAATATGAACTCAGAAAATGCTTAAGTATTGAAACAAAATGATTCTATCAGCATAGCTTATTTAACAAAATACTGGGTTTCAATTTTTAAAGCAAAAGGAACAAAGATCTATGTTGGTTATATTGAATTTCTAAGTGGTTCATTTGTAATTCTTCTATTTTTAATATAGGGAGAAAGCAAAGAATTTTCGGCAAAACCTAATGCTCAAAATGAACCATACAAAAAAATCTACAATATGTTCTTGCACATTGAACACATCTCACTGATGCTTTTTTTTTTTTAAAGCTTTTTATTTACAAGTTATATGCATGGATAATTTTACAGCATTGACAATTGCCAAACCTTTTGTTCCAACTTTTTCCCTCCTTCCCCTCACCCCCTCCCCTAGATGACAAGTTGAACACGTTAAATATGTTAAAGTATAAATTAAATAAAATATAAGTATACATGTCCTAACAGTTATTTTGCTGTACAAAAAGAATAGTGTACTATTAACCTGTGAAGAAAATCAAAAATGCAGGCAGACAAAAATAGAGGGATTGGGAATTCTATGTAGTGGTTCATAGTCATCTCCCAGAGTTCTTTTGCTGAGTGTAGCTGGTTCAGTTCATTACTGCTCTATTGGAACCGATTTGGTTCATCTCATTGTTGAAGAGGGCCATGTCCATCAGAATTGATCATCATATAGTATTGTTGTTGAAGTATATAATGATCTCCTGGTCCTGCTCATTTCACTCAGCACCTCACTGATGTTTTTTTAATAGAAAATATCCCACCCTTAAGATCACACTCTACCTATGCCACTTTCAAAGGGATGCCCCAAATATTTCAGTTCATTGAAATTTTGTTACATCAAATAGATGCAAATTAGCACTTGGAAATATTTATTATAGCCACTCTTTCATTGAAACAAAATTAACTTGTACTAATCTTACAGAAGTAGAAAGAGCAGAATAAAACTAAGAAAGCAGATCCAAATTCTATTTATTCTTTCAGTAATACTTAAAAGAGAATTCTACATTTTATCAATGGAAGATATTTCTTGATTTTTTTTTTTTTTTTTGCTGAAGTAATTGGGGTTAAATGACTTGCCCAGTGTCACACAACCAAGAAGTATTAAATGTCTGAGGCAATTCTGAACTCAGGTCCTCCTGATTTCAGAGCTGGTGCTTCTATCCAATTTCTTCAAATTTACTCAAAATTTATTATCTTTGTGGGATCAAAATAATAAACCTGTTTCACATAACAAAAATGTGTTTTAAAATACAAGTGATTTTTGTTATGTTTATTTTCGTCAGTTCCTTTACCAAAATGTGTTACCTCTTCTAGATGAAATCATAAGATCAGAAAATAAATCGCCAGAAGGGAAAGAATCCACGTAAAATGTTCCATGTTCTAGCAATAATATGAGATGCACTAAGGACCCACACTTAACACCATATACCAAGATAAGATCAAAATGGGTCCATGATCTAGGCATAAAGAACGAGATTATAAATAAATTAGAGGAACATAGGATAGTTGTTGATCTCTCAGACTTGTGGAGGAGAAAGAAATTTGTGACCAAAGATGAACTAGAGACCATTACTGATCACAAAATAGAAAATTTTGATTATATCAAATTAAAAAGCCTTTGTACAAACAGAACGAATGCAAACAAGATTAGTAGGGAAGCAACAAACTGGGAAAACATCTTTACAATTAAAGGTTCTGAGAAAGGCCTCATTTCCAAAATATATAGAGAACTGACTCAAATTTATAAAAAATCAAGCCATTCTCCAATTGATAAATGGTCAAAGGATATGAACAGACAATTTTCAGATGATGAAATTGAAACTATTACCACTCACATGAAAGAGTGTTCCAAATCACTATTGATCAGAGAAATGCAAATTAAGACAACTCTGAGATATCACTACACACCTGTCAGATTGGCTAAGATGACAGGAAAAAATAATGATGAATGTTGGAGGGGATGCGGGAAAACGGGGACACTGATGCATTGTTGGTGGAGTTGTGAACGAATCCAACCATTCTGGAGAGCAATCTGGAATTATGCCCAAAAAGTTATCAAATTGTGCATACCCTTTGATCCAGCAGTGTTTCTATTGGGCTTATACCCCAAAGAGATACTAAAAAAAGGAAAGGGACCTGTATGTGCCAAAATGTTTGTAGCAGCCCTGTTTGTAGTGGCTAGAAACTGGAAAATGAATGGATGCCCATCAATTGGAGAATGGCTGGGTAAATTGTGATATATGAATGTTATGGAATATTATTGTTCTGTAAGAAATGACCAACAGGATGAATAAAGAGAGGCTTGGAGAGACCTACATGGACTGATGCTAAGTGAGATGAGCAGAACCAGGAGATCATTATACACTTCGACAATGATATTGTATGAGGATGTATTCTGATGGAAGTGGATTTCTATGACAAAGAGACCTAACTGAGTTTCAATGGATAAATGATGGACAGAAACAGCTACACCCAAAGAAGGAACACTGGGAAACGAATGTGAACTATTTGCATTTTTGATTTTCTTCCCGAGTTATTTTTACCTTCTGAATCCAATTCTCCCTGTGCAACAGGAGAACTGTTTGGTTCTGCAAATATTTATTATATCTAGGATATACTGCAACATATATAACATATATAGGACTGCTTGCCATCTTGGGGGGGGGGGGGGGTTGGAGGGAGGGAGGGGAAAAAAACGAAACATAAGCGAGTGCAAGGGATAATGTTGTAAAAAATTACCCTGGCATGGATTCTGTCAATACAAAGTTATTATTAAACAAAATAAAATTAAAAAAAAAAAAGAAAAGAAAAAAGAAAGGGAAAAAAAAATAAAATAAAAATAATATGAGATGCACTTTCCAATTTCCAGAGCATGTTCTTTACAATAATCTCGTACA
This sequence comes from Antechinus flavipes, assembly GCF_016432865.1. Classification (NCBI taxonomy): domain Eukaryota; kingdom Metazoa; phylum Chordata; class Mammalia; order Dasyuromorphia; family Dasyuridae; genus Antechinus; species Antechinus flavipes. The sequence goes on along the minus strand of NC_067401.1, from coordinate 24,369,074 downwards.
AATGAAGAAAATGATGTTGAAAGGGGTCTAGCCAGCTAGAATTTGAGCCTGAAGCTTGTGATTCCAAATCTTCTGCACACTAAGACTGGACCAAACTGCAGAGGCGATCAAACTCAGACTCTCCATTTTACAGGAAACCTAGCCACAACTTTTCCCACCAGGCCTCTACTGAAATTCTCAAAAGAAGAAAACCCTTGTGCTCAGTTTGGTTCAACCCAAATATTACAGGAAAGAAAGAGTCAAGTTCAGTCCCTCAATGGCCTCCTTATTCTCCTCAAGATTCGCTCAAATGGATCCTGTAGACCACAAAATCTTCGAAGAAAAGTTAAAATCCAAACCTGGCTTGGGCCCTAGCCAGCTCTTGCAGATCACTTCATTAAAGCTATAATCACACTTCCAGTACTGTAACCATTGGAAGACAATCATCTTCTGAAAAGATAATCAAGAACATTTCTTCATATGCATTGAGAATGCTTCAATAAAAAAAAAAAAAATCAAAAGTCTACATTGTCCAAAATGGCATTTTAGTTTGAGGAGAAAGTCTTATGAACACTTCAACAAGTCTTACAGTTATGCTAGTTGTTGAACAGAAACTTTTAAAGCTAACATTTAAAAAGCTAAATTTCACTTTTTTTGGCAATGAATATGGTGACTTTATACACAATATAGAACTCTAGGCTTCTCCCCCCACTACAGGGATGTTAGGACAAGGATGTGAATGGGATTCTCAGTATAGGAACATAGGTTAGGGATGTAGGCTCCTTAATGGTGGATGAAGGAAGTGTCTGGGGATGAAGATCCATGGTTTTCTACTTTACTTCTTGGAGGCTGTGTATACCATAAGGTCCACTATACAGTTGCTATAACCATACTGTTGTCATACCAGGAAATGAGCTTGACAAAATGACCATAGAAGGCAATACAGCACCAGCATTAAGGGTAGAAGAGTGGGTGTTGCTCTTAAAGTCACAGGATACAACCTGGTCCTCTGTGTAGTTCAAGATGCCCTTCAAAGGTCCCTCTGCTGCTTGTTCACCAATTTCTTAATATCATCCTTTTTGGCAAGTTTCTCAGACGGCAAGTCAGATCCACAACAGATACATGGGGAGGCCAGGCCCGTGAGCTTTCCATTCAGCTCAGGTATGTCTCTGCCTACAACCGGTAGCAGCATCAGAAGCCCCATGCCCATCACACCACAGCTTGCCAGAAGGGCCATCTACTAATGGCATGAACCATAGTCATGAGTCTTTCCACAAGGACAAAGTTGTCATGAGTGACCTTGGCCAAGGGGGTCAAGCACTTAGTAGTGCCAGAGGCAATGCTGATGATCCCAAATTTCTCATGGTTCACTGCCATCATGAACACTGGGGCATCAGCAGAAGGGGCAGAGATTAGGACTTGCTTGACTCTATCCTTCAAGTGAGCCACAGCCTTTTCCATGGTGGTAAAAATGCCAGCGGACTCTACAACATACTCAGCTCCAACATCTCTCTATTTAATATTAATGGGATCCCACTCCTGGAAGATGATAATGGCTTTCCCACTGATCACCAGCTTTCCATTCTCAGCCTTGACGAATACCCTTGAACTTGCCATGGGTGGGATCATATTGGAACATATAAGCTATGTAGTTGAGATCAATGAAGGGATCATGGTGGTCACAATGTCTTCTCCTCCTGAGTTGAATGCAGCCTGGTCATCAAGTGCCCAATACGGCCAAAGCTGTTAACGCTGTCCTTCACCATCTTCTTTCAGGGATGTTAACAAAGTAGTGGCTTCTAGCACTGAGCTTGGAAGAAGAGCTGAGAGCCTTAAATTTTACTTCCCAAAATATTACTGCACTTCAAAGGCCATGCCACAAGGCTTCCCTGCTATTCCTTAGGTCCTAAAACCTCCCAAATGGTTCTTGACAAACAAAAACAAGGATGGAGAATCACTATCAGCTGGAACATACTTTGCACATCTGCATCACTACACCAGACCTTCCCGAAAAGCACACCCTTTGTGTTTTCATCAATTAAAACCTTACCTATGCTTCTGAGTCCGGCTCCCATGCCATTTCCCTTGAAGCCTCTCAAACAACCCCAGTCTCTCCACTGAAATATACCTTTATCTTTTACATCACTAATTTGGTATGAATAAATCTATTCAAGTCAATAAATATTTGATTCTACCAAAGTGGATGACATACAGTTCATGTCCTCAAGGATCTTACCATCCAGTTGGAAAGATATGGACACACAATATTAGACAATGTATTAAGAGGAAGTACCATGAGATTGTCTAAGAACTAAGGCCACCTCTGTCTTTCTTCCTCTGAGGGCTATGCATCTCATTCTCTTCCCTGATTTTTCCTACAATGCTTTTTCCTCCCGCACCCTTTTTTGTACTTCTTCCTCCAGATCAGGGCCAATCATTTTACCTGATTGTATTGGTATTCCCAACACTTAGGAGCCTAATGCCTAAACCAAAGTAAGTACTGGATATATATTTATGGACTTGACTTAATGTCTGGGTATATATATCTTATCTCTCCAACTAAAATGAAAACTCTTAGAGGGAAGGGCCACATTTTATAGTGCTTCCTATCAATCATAGCTCTATGAATACAAATATGCAGGTAATAAATATGGTGATTCTCTTCTGACAATCTTTTGCAGTAATTCTGAGTAAGATAGAAGTAGATATATCTACTATAGCATCCCTACTAATTACCAATGATACCCAGCCAATTAAAACAGAAAGCTGGTATTTATTTTCATATATATTCTCCATGTATAAGAAAACTAAAATTTTTTGTTCTTAATTCTTGCAATGAGCTTTTCCAACAAAATCTTTTGAAATGAAATATTTTCTTTTAACATTGGGCTAACTGTTGTAGTATAAAAAGAAATAAACAAACATTGTTAATCTGTGTTCGGTGGCCAAAAATTGTCAAAAGATGCTTTCACCTTACATTCTGGCTACTATGGAATTTTTTAAAAGCTTTAAAGACAATTCATAGAGATATCTCTTTAATCTCCAAACTTTCATTAACAATTTCCATTTGGTCACTAAAATGAAGAACTCTTAGATGACAAACACACTCCATTTATAGTTAGACTTTTTATTTTTCATAAAATGTTTTCCTGCCCATGGGCTAACTAAAGTTTGAAAGCCTGTTCTAACTGTACTTTTCCTCCAGTGGACACCAAGTTTCAGCATAGTTAAACAAACAAACCTCCAGCTCTTCAAATTAAGAGACCAAATATTTATTTACCTTCTTAACCTCTGTAGATGCCCGCAGCCCCTCTGGCAGTGTGTGTACTAAGGGCAAGACAGCAGCACTGACCCGCTGAAAATGTGTGTCAGAAACCTGGTCCAGCCGAGGTCGCTTAGCTTCCAAGGAATCATGGTCCACCTGAGAAGGACCTGGATGAAATTGTTCATATCCAGCTCTCCTTTCCTGAGGCCTAAAATAAATAAAACAAACATTTAATCTTTTGAAAAGGGTACAACCTGCCTCCATAACAACTGCACTTAGGCTTGAAATAAATGCTGTGCTTACTTTCATATAGAGATTCAAAAGAGACCCCACTATGTTGTTGATTTTTTTTTTTTATTCCAAAGTTATATCTGAAAGGAGATGACAATAGTATGGACTGGTGATTCACTGGTGCAGGGGATTTCTGTTGTGGAAAGTTCCTCTACCATGGCAACTCCTCTAAACTCCCAGGCTGGGGCACTAAGAGGTTAGGTGTCTTGTCAGGAGTCCAAAGACAGTCAGAAGCACGGCTAAGACTTGATGCCAATTTGGGCCCTGCCTCCATTATTCTCCTGCCTATCAGAGCTATGCAGAGCTCAGCATAGTGGGGACAGAATGCCTGAAACATGGCCAAATCCAAGAATCACTGACATTTGACTTTCAAATGTAACATATGATTCAATAACAACAGATGAAAATAACATTCTTTTGTACTCCCCAAGACTCTCACTTGAGGCCTGGGAGGGAGGGGGGGAGAAGCCTCCACAGGAAATAAAGGAAGCCCGTCAGCCCAACAGAGAGTGATGACAGAGATGATCCCCAGAGTAGATAAAACAGACACAGGGAACCTTATGTGGTCTGAGAATGTGAGGGTGTGCATGTGTACACACAAGCGCATTTGTCTGTGCACATCTGCACATATCTGTGTCTTGGACCACTAGAGGGACCATTTCCACCCTGAAATGAAAGAGAAAACCTGATACAGAGTCCAGACTCTATCAGATACCAGATGCTCACTAAAGGAAGTCAGAGTAGCCTAAGGATATAAAAAGTGGTAAGAGCAGAGAGGACGCAGGCGAGAAATCATTATTTTCAAGTTTGTTTGAATTCATACTTTTGTAACCCTATTCTGTAAGGACTTCTATTATCTTTTGCTAAAGGGTTTGATAAAAGATTTAAAAATGTATAAAATGAAAAGGATGAGGAAATGTGAGTTTTTTTTAAGTCCCATCAATTTTAGTTTCTTTCATTCTAGTGCCTAGATCAGCAGCTACTCCTGCCCAGGGATCAGCAAGGGAGGCTTCCCACCTTCAAGCTCCCCCTACCAATCAACTAAACATGTAGTAATCAGGCCTTACATCTTTGAAGATTTAATTTTTATATGCATCTGTGTTTTTTTCTCCAGATAATATTATAAACCTCTTGAATCAAGGCAGGATTAGACTGTAAATCCCATTCAATCTGATAGAAATCAGTGCTTTGCATATAGATAAGCTATCCATCAATATTTGACTTAATTTGTTTTATTTGACTGACAATTTAACTTCACTATTATTCAGTCACTGTTTTGCTTTAGTACCTAAATATTTCTGACTCACATCTCCCAAAACATCAATATTTCCCTGAAAAAGCAGACAAATTTTTTAACTTTTCAGGTCAGAAGATGAAACACCACCAAAGTGATAGGAGTACCATTTCAATGATAATAAATTTTCTATACTCCTAACAGCATTCTGTCAATATTCAGAATCATCGCATTTCATGCCCTCCCCCCACACACACACACACACCTGATCTTAGATTATTATTATCAAAGACCAGCAGAAATCAAAGGGAAATGATAAATTTTAGACATAATACTTAACATGACACAAATAATTACAACTTAGTAGAACATATGATTAATATGCCAAATCCCTTGGTAGTTACAACCCTTATGTAAAGTGGCTCTAACATATATAATTGCTTTTTAAAAAATATCTTGAAAATAAAAAACTCTAGGTATGAACAGCTCTGTTTGCCTCTAGGGAGGGAAATGGCAAATCATTCCAGGACCTTTACTAAGAAAACTCCCTGCAGAAATCTGAGGGGTCACCAAGAATAGGGCACACCTGTATTAGCCACACTATCTACTGTAGAGAGAGCCATTAGGAACTGATTCATTTTTATCTTCAAGTGAAAAACAAATTAATACAAAATGGTAAAAGGACTTTAAATTTAACTTTAAATAACCAATGACAAACTGTTGTTTAAGTATGAACCCAACTATTTAAATTTCTGCAACCATGAAGTACTTTCATGTTTATGACAAGCTCTGCTGCTTCATTCTTACCTGGAGAGAAAAAATTGCCTTCTGGGGAACATGCAAATATATGAATTTTTAACAAGTGAAATCTAGGAAATCTGTGGAGAGTAATCACGCTGTAAGGATTCCTTAATGTAGCTGTATCATTTCACCTGGCATAATCTCAACAGTACCAACTTTGCTGAGCCAAAACCCTAAATTTTTCAAGTATTGGAGGCAATATGATTCTTAATGAGAGTTTGCCAAGTCGGAAGGTTAAGAAGCCAGTGGAGCAATGCCACTGCGTGAGGTAAATTTAATTTAAAATACTTGAGATTGACTGGAACCTGGGAAGAAGGGATAATAAGGCATGACCAATGACAGGCTAGAACTTTTAGTCATCACTCTATCAGACTGATATTTACAACTAAAAGAAGTCCAAATAAAAGAAAAAGATATGAAGAAAGGTAGCTGAAGAGGTAAATTAACAATTTTGTAGATGTGTGTCTATGTATATGTGTATGTCTACATACACACACGCACACACACACACTCACTCACTCCTCCTTCCCTCCACCATCCAGCCTTGGATGCAAAATTAAAATTAAATTACCTGTCGGAGCCTGGGTGAAATTCTGAAAGTAAGGAAGGTCGCCTCCTCAGCTGCTGCTGCTGTTGCTGCTGCTGTTGCTGCTGCTGCTGCTGTTGCAGAAGCTGTGATGCTTGACTGACTTCAAGATGAGAAGACCGATAATCTGGCACAGCAAACTCCTAGTATTCAAACAATAATAACTCATTAGTGTGTTAAGAAAAACCATAAAGTGCCATGAAATAGAGCTGCACAAAGGAATACAGATAATCATGTTACAAACAATGTTTAAGGAAAAACTGCAAACCTGAATCTTTGCTGTTACTACCTCAAAGTTTCAGAAATGTTCCTTAAATATTTCCCATATTTCAGTAAAACACAAAGTATTTAGGGTTTGGCTCATATTAGCATTTTAATTCTTGCTTCCTCTCAACAGTAACCATTTGAGTCCTAGATAAAATCCCATCATCTCTATGCCAAATGAATATTGAAAAGCAGGAATGGCTTTAGTATCACACACACACACACTCTCACTCACACTCTATTTCTCTCTCTCTCACTCAAGTATTTAAAGTAAATGGCATTTTTCATTTGAGATCTCCAAAGCTGGAAACAGACTGGCAGCTAAAGTACAACTGAAGACACCTACTGAATATTTGTGTGTAGACCTAACTATACATCACTACATCAGGAGAGAAAATCTGGGGCTCTTCTCACTTAAAAAGATCTGGAACATGAGCAACACCTGAGCTAGGGGAGGAAAGAAGTATAGAGGTAGTCATGGGAGCAGACAAGTTATGTCTTTAAATCTAGTTGGTGGCACTGTTTTAACAGAGGCACTAAAATGCTCGGTGAAAATGGCAAATTTAATCTTAGATGTAAATCAAATTAAACTGTTGGAAAGTTAAGGTTTCTAATGCTCAATAAGTAAACCTCAATTTAATTCTTAACTAACTACAAGACCAAATGCTTGTAAACCAGAGGGTGAGAGCTGACCAGCAAAATTAAATCTATTCCCATTTGTTCCACAGCACAAGGCAGAAACTTGGAGAAGGCTTAAAAAGCCTTCTGCACTGGTAATCACTGACCCTTTACCATAAATGGTTGCAGTGTCCCCTGAACTGCAGTACTGTGGTTTGAAGGGGCAGAAAGGTTTTCTCAAAGTCAGTCATGGTCGTTGTTCCAAGTCAGATGAGCCCCCTCCATCCTAGTACCATAAACAATGAGCAAGACAGTCTTAACTTTCAGTCTACCCACAAATCACTCAGGCTGATATTTGTACTGATCCAACTTTCCAAAGTCCCAGAAGCAAGTGGAGATACCAGGGAGCCAAAAAGCACTCTATCTGCAAACAGTTCCCATCCACTTCCAAGCTGCAGAAGCCAAGGCGATGTTGATCCTGTGCTGAAGGCCCAGAGCAGAGGGAGGGCAGGGGCCTGAGCATTTAGGCACTGCTGCTGATGGCTGCTCTGTCACACCTCCACCCTTTACAATCAGGCTCACTGCTTAATTTTTCCCCCTTCTTACCTGAAAATAGGATTTGATCTTTCCACAACATACATATGAAATAGAAAAGAGGAATACATTTGTAATACGTGGAGTCGAGAAGTGCTTTTCCTTACCTGCTGGTGGCGAGTGGTAGGAAAGGTATACTGGGCAGAGTGGGCAGGATAGCGACTCTGGTCAGTGCTGAAGGCTCCCTGGTTCGGAGGGTAGCCTGAACTTGACATTATCAGGAGAGAAGTCTTCACTGGGTTGTGAGATCAAGCAATCATGGTTCTGGGAAACCGCCTAATTAAAGGGAAAAAAGAATACTGATAAGAACTAAAGCACCAAGGGTACCTGTAATACATTGTAACTCTAGTTACTTAAACAAAACAGTAATTACCAGTAAAAGCTTTTTCTAATGTATTTATTTAAGATAATGGAAGATCCAGTAGTTTGGAAAATGTTAATAGTCTTACACTTTTTTTAAGTGTCCTAATATATCATGAATAATATAAGTAGTTACATAAGTGTCTGAAAGGTAGCATAAGATTAATTATGAAGGCTGGCAATCCTGTTAATAAACAAAATGACCAGTTCTCTAAAAATGTTTTCAGTTTTAAGTTGGATTGAGTTTTTTTTAAGTCTATAAAATGTGTTATTTCAGGCATTTCTAGAGTTCCACAAATGACGATAGGGATTAGGCCCATGATTTCTTTGGTACAGGACATCCACCCAAACAGGTCAATACCTTCTCTACCACTGTACCCAAGGTCACAGAGTGAGGAAGTATCCTAGACATGAGAGTCCTGCCAAACACATTAGAGGCTACCTTATTTTCTTTTAAGAGAACATTAAATAGGATAAAGTGTTCAATGTGTTTTTCTTTTTTCCCCTTATAGTGCTTTATTTTTCTAATGACATGCAAAGATAGTTTCCAACATTCATTTTTCTAAGATTGAGTTTCAAATTTTTCTCCTCCCTCCCTTATTGCCTCCATCCTCAAGATAGCAAACCATATAATAGAGGTTATTCATAAATAATCCTTTTAAACCTATTTCCCATAGTCATATTATGCAAGGAAAATCAGAACAAAAGGAAAAACCACACGGAAACACCCCTCCCCCCAAATAGTGAAAATAGGATGATTCGATTCAAATTCAGTTTCCATAGACCTCCCTATGGATGCCAATCCATGTTCCCTCAAGTCTATTGGAATTATCTTGGATCACGGCACTGCTGAGAGAGCTAAGTCTGATAGAGTTGATTACTGCACAATCTTGCTGTTACTGTGGTCATACAATTCAACGTGCTTTTCAATGAAAGGAGAAAGACAGGAATAGGGTCCCTAGCTTTTACCTCCATACTCAACTGTAATGTTAGCTTCTGTTGGCAACTGGCCTCAGGGCTGAAACCCAGGGCATAAAACAGTCAACTCTGAATTGTTGGTGCTAGGAGAACAGAGATAGCATGGGTCAAAGTGGGAACTCACAACTGTACTACCCCCCTTCCTTAAACATCCCAGTGAGGTATTATGTAATTAACAGCTAGATTACATAACTATTAAGACCTGAAGGCAGAATTCAAACCCAAGTCTTGGGATTCCACGCCCCCAGATCTATCCCCAATAGCTTGTGGCATGGGGAGGGGGTGACAAGCAGGCCAGTAAACACAATCACTGGCTAGTCCCAAGATGGGAAGACAGACACATCTGTCATAGGAGGAGCAGTTTGTCTTTATAGGTGCTCATCAGAGCTTTGATTCTGGCTGGCAAATCCCAGATCCTCCAAGCAGGAAACCAAGGCCAATGGCTCTGCTATTGGAGGGGACTTCCAAAGTGGGTGAATCTACAGATTTGACAGTGAGAAAACGAGCACTCAGAGAAGTTAAGAACTTGTCAAATGAGAAACTAATATTTCTTTTACTGCCCCATGAGCCTTTCCCATGAAGGCTGCTACTAAGAAGATCCAACAAATACATCCACACACTTTTCTCTGCATTAGGATAGGAAAGCACATGTAAATATCTGTAAGAAAAATAAACTAAAGACCTAATAAGCTCTTAAGATAATATTTCCTAAGTTGTTTCTAGTATTCTATATGGCCTTGGTGTTCTTTGAAGTGCAAACAAGGGTTCAGGAAGAAAGTCTCAAAACTTCTGATAATTTCCTGGGACACAAGGGGGAGGGAATGTTCAAATGATAGCCAGTAACTTTTGTCTCTATACAGATGAGCAGGACAAAGATAAGGGCATCATACTTATGCTTAAAGGTTGCTGTTAAATAAGTTATTAAGGCAAAAGTTTGCAAAAATACTGTAAATGAGCCAAAGATCTCAGCATAGTTTTGTATAAGACTAGACTGGTCCAAACTTAAGTCTTTCAGAGACAGGCTGAACAAAAGAAAAACAACCAGGAATGAGGAACAAAAGATGATACACCATTAAGTTTTTCCTTTAATTCAAGAGAGACTTTTGGCATGCTTGTGCTCTGAATCTTTAAACCTCTCAGTCCCAGAAGTCATATACCTCTTGAGTCACTGGCATCTAACTCTAATCTGGTTTCTGTCAAAAATAAATTACAAAAAAAAAAAAAATTATCTACATATTTTTCCCCTCTACTAAAACAGGCACAATCATCTCTATTTTGTCACTCAATTTCTAAGACATCCCCCTTAATTTCATCTACAGGAGTTCCATTTCCCAAGACAAGCAATTATAGTAGTCAAGTACTTGTACTTGTACAAATGAAGTCCAAAAGTATATTCCCTAGACAAATCAGTTTGGGGACACTGATTAGCCATTGGCCATTCAAAAAATTAGGAATAAATTTGCATCTGCGCCTATCTAAGAAAAGATCTTTTCCTATAAACAGCTACTTCTCAAAATTCAAATATGCAAATAAAAATAATTTATGAAACAAAAATCTGTGATTTCCAATGTGTTTTTTGTTGTTTGTTTTTTGCTGAGGCAACTGAGATTAAATGGCTTGCTCAGGGTCACACAGCCAAGGAAGTGTTAAGTGTCTGAGGCCAGATTTGAAGTTCTTGACTTCAGGCTGGTGCTCTATCCATTGTGCCACCTAGCTGCCCCATTTTGTTTGTTTTTTTAAGTAAATTAGCTTTAGCAAGGCAATAAGGTGGTCTGTGTTTCTATGACCTCCTCAAAACAATTTTTCCCTTTGGAATGGCTCTTTTTTTAATTTTAATTTTTTTAAAATTTTAAAAATTATTAAGGATGAAAATGTTTCTATTATGTTTGCATTTAAGTATTTGTTTCAGATAACTCATTTATTTTAACCTACCCTGATACAAAAACAGCCATTTTGTTTAATATTAATCACAGACTAAAGTCAATTCACCAAGCTTTTATTCAACACTTGCTTTATTTAGAGCACTAGGCTAGGTACTAGGAATGAAATCCCCCTCCTCAGGTAGTTGCCATTCTATCTCTGTTCCTCTCCTCGTCATTTTCATGAAAGATCCATGTACTTGTCATCAGCACTATATTCTGCTTCCAGATATATAGATTTATAGACAAATCCTAACACTATATAGCTTGTATTGATATTTTCAACTTAATGGAAAAATTTAAGTTTTGAAAAACTTGCTTAGCAGGAAAAATTTCAGCCCCACCAAAACACCTGAAAGGAAAAGAGAAAGCAGTGGTTTCGAATTTCTATATATGTAGTTCTCAAATTAAAAAAGGAAAGCTTATAAATTATTTCCTAATCAGGATGCATTCATAATGTCTTTAAGTATGCTACTAAATTTCAACTATATTTAAACAGCATTTTAAACCACTGTTTCTATGGTAAAATACATTCTGAGAGCTTCAAGTAAGGACCACAAAAACGCATCCATCCATCACTCAGGCAAAGACTGGACCAGCAAAAAAGAAGAGATTCCTACATTTGCAGTACAGAGCACTAATTAGAGTAGTACCCCATAATAGTACCAGATTCATACATACTGAGGCACTTTGACAGGGGCAAGTGCCAAGTGGGAGCTTTGTCATCTACCATCTAGTTCTTGCCTTCGAATGCATGGTAGACTGAAAAGACCTGTGCAGCAGAGGTGGTTTTCCTAGGTAGGAAGGGCCGGGGTAGAGTACCAAGAAAGGAGGAAGTCTAGAAGCTGCCAGCTGCAGCAGCAACATGTGGCTCAGACTCCAGGTACACAGGAGGGTCTCATTAACAGCATCTAGTCCACCCTGCAGAGGAACAACCAAGAAGGAACTGTAAGAACTCAAACCAAGCAAGTAGCAACCAGAATTGAATCATCTGGGAAGCACTGAACAATTATGTTGGTCTAAGACAGTCCCTAAGATTCTAGGAAAACACAGTATTCAATAACCTGAGAAAGCAGAAAACAAAAACAACTAGCCCAGACTTTACTAAAAGAAGCGTGGCAAAGTCCTGCCATAACTATCAAATCCAAAGTCAGAAAGTAACCTTTGGGCAAATGGGCAAAGAGGCAAATTATAATGAGATATTATGTTGACAGAGATGTTCAAGACACAAATGCAGAAAAGAATGACTCCAAAATATCTACAAGCAATGTTTCAGAGAAAAATCACAACCTGGGCACAAAATCAACTAGAATTCCTGGAAGAGATGAAGCAAGAGCTTTAAAAAGTTTTAAAATATTTTTATAAATGGAGTGAGAGCACAAGAGGAAAAAAATTGGAAAGGAAATGGGAGCTAAGTAAGAAAGAATTGGAAAGGGAATTAAAAGCTTGGCACAAGAGGCATAAAATCTTGCTCAAGCAAATCTGAAAGTCTGAATGGGCCAAATAGAACTTCACAAGACAAAAGAAATTTTTTAAAATAAAAAGACTGAAAAAAAATTGAAGAAAATTTAAGTACTTCATTGCAAAAAATAACTGACCTGGAAAACAGATCAAGAAGGGGAAAAAAAAAAAAAAAGCATCATTGTACTATCTCAAAGCTATGAATGAGAAAAAAAAGCCTTTTAATATTTAAAGAAATCTTAAAAGAAAATTGTCCAGATGTCTTAGAACTAGTAGGCAAAGTAGAAATAGAAAGATTGCACTGGTCACCTCCTGAAAGAAATCCCAAAATGAAAACTCTCAGAACATACCTAAAATTGAGCTTCCATGTCAAAAAAAAAAAAAAAAAAAAAAAAAAAAAAAAAAAAAACAACAAAAACAAACACACTGCAAAACAGCCAGAAAGAAAGAGTTTAAGTACAGAGACGCCACAATCATGATCACATGTGATTTAGCAGTCACTAATATAAAGGAACAGAGAACCTAGATTATGACATTGCAGAAAACAAAGGGTATATAGACTTACAGACAAAAATAAACTACCCAGCAAAACTGAGTACAATGCTACAGAAAATACTGGACTTTTCTGTGCAATAAAAAGAAAAAAAAATGGATCCTTAAAGATATAGAAAACTTCCAAGGATTTCTGATAAAAAGAACTTAGCTGCAGGAAACATTTAAAGTTCAAACACAGAAGTGAACTATTAAAAAAAAAAAAAAAACATGAATAATCAATGATAAAGAACCAAACTGAGATAAACTGCTTATATTTTAATACAGGGAGATGTATCATTTGTCTTCTTTGAACCCTAACATCTTAAGGGCTCATACAGGGAGTTGAATTAGACTTGCCTTGGGAGAGTTTGTTATGTCTTGACGACCTTAAAAAATGGAAAGAGAGAAGAGGAATTACATTGGGGGCGAGGAGACGGGAAAAGGTTAGCTAAAATTATCTCAACAGCAGGGCACACAAATAAGAAACCAAACAAACAAGGAAGTTGATGGAGAGACTGACACTTGAACCTCACTCTCAACTGAATGGGTCAAAAAGATAAAAGAATAAATATTTCACTAAACAGAAAAATAAGGAAAGGGGAAAGAAATAAGGAGGAACTAAGGGAAGGACAAATTAAGGGAAAGAGTCATGCTAAGTAAAACAAACTAAAAATGTACAAAAATACATGTAGCTCTTCTTGAGGTGGCAAAGGATGGGAATCTGAGGGAGTGTCCATACATTGGCAATGGATGGATGAATTATGGCATGTAAATATGATGGACTACTAACTGGTATGCTGAACTCTTATCAGGACTTCAGAGGACTAATGATGAAACATGCTACCTACCTCCTGAGAGAGCTAAAGGACTCAAGGCAGAATGACCCTAATTTCTTTTAGGATATGGCCAATAGGAACATTTGTTTTAGTTTTCTATACATGTTACTAATGGGTTGTGTGTATGTGTGGTATATGTGTTCTCAATTGAAGAAAAGTTGATAGGGCTATGAAAAGATGGATCTTGACTGATTAAAAAAAAATTTCCTAAAATATATAATTCTCTGATTAATAAATAACCTTTCTAAATAAAGGTTACATTCATTTTCCAAGGAAAGAGGTTTATGATAAAATATACAAATCTTTATAAAATGCTTTTGGGAGATCTCTAAAACCATCTTTCACATAGCTATAAAACTAATGTTTCTTTAAAAAAACAAAAACAAAAACAAACAAAAAAAAAAAAAAAAAAACTGATCCTAAACCTTAAAGGTTTGAATGGCTCCAAACTATCTTTAGGATGTTCCCTAAATTAAAGGAATTTTTTTTTAACTTCACACTAATTTCCTATTTTATAAACTTCTTGAAATTTCTCACTAATTTTTTTTTTTTAATCTCACCCATCAGAAGACACAGCACAATGCACAGAATAAAGAGCCCTCTTCGTCAATCACTATTATTCATCTTCCTGGCTCAAAGTTTTCAAAGGAAGTCTGATGAAGGCCTGGCAGCAGGATCAACCCAAAAGCATGACTAAACACAAATACACAACACATTTGCAAATTTCATTTTAATCATTTATTTCAAGCTCATCCACCAAATCTTCCTAAGTGCTTTAAGAACTAAATACAGGGTTAGGGATAGGAAGAAGACAAACATGTGGTTTCATCAGTATGAGGAAGTCTGGAGGGAAGGATACTTCTTCCACCAATGAAGGAACACTTTCTCTGTTATTAAATTGCCTGGAGCATCGAGAGATTAAGTGACTCACTGAAGATCACACACACTAAAGAAGTGACAGGGAGAGACAGAGACACAGAAAGACAGAGAGCGACAGAGAAGCAAGGCTTAAACCCATCTTCTTGGCTTCTAAGTCAGCTCTCTCTATCCACTGCCACTTTACAAAGTAATGGACAATCTTTCCAAATGTCTAACAGGTGCTAGTGCTCCCTACAAAGCACCACATTAGATGTGATGTTAGGTCACACAAGGGAATCCATGGTCCCTAAGCTTGAGGTTGTTATAACACTGGAAGATTACCAATGGATTGTCATAAAGCAGGTCTGGATCAACCACCAATTGGTTTGCAGCCTTATTAGATGACTGGCATGTGCCACAAACTATGATAAGCACTGGGAATTTAAAGAAAATCTGCACCAGTCCCTGACCTTTAGAGGCCTCTGTCCTAGCAAAGAGAAAACAGCTGCACACATACAGATATAAGATAATTTTGGAAGGGCAGGATTCCTGCCTTAAAAGGGGCTTTTGGAAAAACTGGGAGGATATCCTGGGAAAATGAAAAACTTGGGAAGCAGATCAGAAACAGGGTGGAAAAATGCAAAAGGTAGCTAGCTGGTCAAATATAGACACTGAGCTTTTGGGCTGATCAACAAACATACATAGACCCAGATATCTCTTAAAGGGGGACAGGGACCAGACCTGTGATTTCAGATGGAACTTCCAGGTAGACAAAGTTCTTGTGCTGATGAAGGTCTGCACCTTCTTAACTGCCTGGAGAAGTTGTATCAAACTCAAAAATAAACAGCTCTCTACAGGCCTCCTACTAACGCAGAAAACCACAAATTAACATTATTTTATTGTATTATTATTGATTTTGTTAATTTCTCAATGATGTTTTAAGTTGGTCACACCTGGGTTTTTTGCAGGCCACTTGTGGCCCAAAGCCCAAAGAAGCAAAGTGCCTCAGACCCAGGACTTCCTAGTTTTGTGCTTCTCACTCTACCTACTACACTATATTACCTCTCATAAGTGCTGATACCAAAAGCAATGTCTTAACACAAACCAAAACAACAGATGAGAGTGAGATGTATTTAGGTTTGTGCTTAAATTTCATTATGCACCTGATCTACAACCAGTTTTTAAACCTGTATGCCCTACTCGGCTCCTCATGTCAAGTTTCAAGACAATGTTCAACAAAAACCAAGGCAAAACCTCATTATAAACATATAATACATAAATTTAAAAATTAAACCCATAGCTAAAAAGAAATTATTTTGGCACTGGCCACTTTTTCACTAGCATGAATAATAGAGTTAGTTCTATTTATCTCTGAGCACACCACATTTATTCATGCATTTCTTCCCTCAAGCATCTTTTTTCCCCATGCTTAAATGCAGATAAATTAAAAAAAAAAAATCTCTTTCCCATAACACTTCAAACACAATATTTTTTCCTAACAAAAAATAGCAAGAAAGGCAGTGACAATAGCATATTGGACAGAGAACCAGCTGCCTTGGTTAAAAACCTGGGTTCAAGTTTACCCTTTTGGTATACTTTGTGTGCCTAAGCAATTACTGGAGGTCGTACTGTTCTAAGGTGCAGAGAAGGCAGTTTACTTACACCCAAGAATTCCCTACACAAACAAAATTACAAATCTAGTCTCCATTCCTATCCCTGCAAACATGGCAGCCACAAGTTCATCAGAACAAGGCCCAAATATGGCTCTTCTCACCTCCTTCTCTCTCATCTAGCTTCTCCTCTTCTTACCCCAGGGCTAGGAATTCAAAACTAGTCAAAGAGTTTCCCAAATCTCCTTCCACTCCTGACAAGAGACCCTGGTGGGACAGAACAGCAGCTGCTAAGGTCACCAACCTGAAGGGAAGGAAAGGGAAGGAAATCCCTAATGCAAACACCACCTTCTAATTGCAAACTACCTTTTTCTTTTTTTTTTTCTTTATTTTAAAGCAAGATTCACTCAAAAGATATCCTTTGCTCTACAAACTGGGAGATCTTAATCATAAAGAAGTGATCACAAATTTCTCAGCCACTTTGGGTAAGTAGATCCTTTGGGAAATGGCGGTGAGATTCTCTGGAAATTAAGAGTGACTGGTCCAAATGGCAAAAGACCAGAGAATAGAGTTGAAACTACCTTCAACGGGCACATAGCTACAAGTTCTTGGACAAGTCATTATAATCTTTTTTTTTCCTCCCAGGCATTTCTCAAATGAGAACAGGGTTAGATAATCCCTGCATTGGGAGAAAAAAATTTCCTCTTCCCATACCAGTGAAATCTTGTGCTCCCTCTTCCCATGAAAAGGCAGGAATCTGGTACTTAATAGTTTGTATCCCAAGTCTTTTTTTTTTTTTTAATAACTTTTTATTGACAGAATCCATGCCAGGGTAATTTTTTACAGCATTATTCCCTTGCACTCACTTCTGTTCCGATTTTTCCCCTCCCTCCCTCCACCCCCTCCCCCAGATGGCAAGCAGTCCTTTACATGTTAAATAGGTTACAGTATATCCTAGATACAATATATGTGTGCAGAACTGAACAGTTTTCTTGTTGCACAGGGAGAGTTGGATCAGAAGGTAGAAATAACCCGGGAAGAAAAACAAAAATGCAAGCAGTTTATATTCATTTCCCAGTGTCCTTTCTTTGGGTGTAGCTGCTTCTGTCCATCCTTGATCAATTGAAACTGAATTAGCTCTCTTTATCGAAGAGATCCACTTCCATCAGATATATCCCAAGTATTAAAAAAAACCAGGGTGGTATTGGCTGCCTGAACAAATTTCGTTTCCCATGGGGATACTGAGTCAGTCCCTGGTCAGCTACTAGCTCAAAAGCACTGTGTTTCCAAGGAGGCTGGAAGCCAACTCCCTGTGATAGGATAACCAGAAGAAACTGGGACCCTATGAAGTATGATTCTAGTGGAGGGAGTGTATGAAAGGAAAAGTTGATCTATGTCCCTGTTTAAAGAACAGCTGAACAGAATCTGAAAATTGGTATAGAGATCTACTGTTGGAGGGAAGAGTGCTCATAAATAAAGTGACTTTCGTAAGAAGCTACAGGCTTCATCTCTGTAAGTCCAAAGGTTAGGGCCATTGCCCGATGTGTAAAGGCACATTTTTATGCTTGCACATTTTACCTTATAATAAGGGTTAGGTAAATGATATGTTCTACTGAAAAGCAATTTCTAAATTTGGACTCGCATTAGTATTTTTTCTTTTGGTAGCACTGGGCACGCCCTCAGTTTCTGTCTCATAAATCCCCTGGTAACTAGATGATGTTTTGCCTGATTTCTCCAAACAGAGAAGCAGCAGATCATAAAAGAGAGTGAGAAAGCATGAGGGAGGGGGCACATTTACTAATTATTTATTTTATGCTGGGCACTGTCCTAGGTGCTGGGGGATGTAAATATGTAAATACAAGCAAGCAAGATTGCACTCAAGATTACATTTTCATAGGGAAAGGAAATAAATAAGGAAAGCTGAAAAGGGAGGAACAAAAATGAAATAGCATGGTGCCAGTCCAGGGAGTTAGCCTGGAAGCCTAAACCCTGGCAACGTGAGGCAAAAGCTGAGCTATGAGAGTCTGGGGACCCATGGTTGGAGAGGAAAGTGGAAGCAATGCTCCGAATAGAGGCAGCATGGAGGAAAGAACAGTTCTGCAAGTGTGACTTTGTATGTACTTTTTATTAATTATTCTATGTACATTATTTTCCAATAAAATGTAAAATCCTTGAGGGCAAGGGAAGCTTTTTTTCCCCTTTGGATTGCCAGTGTACTTGGTACAGAGCAGAAAAACTTAATGAGGGCTGACTGCATGATTTTACTGGTCCAAGTGTGATTCTTTACTGATGCCGTGAAAAGTAGAGAGCAAAAAGTAATATTAAAGTGACTGAGCTTTAGATTTAGGTTTGTAAAGCACTGAGAAATTTAAAGCCCAAAAAATTCCAGAAATCCAAGTTCTGCCCCATTTCAGTCCTTAGGAGCTACAATGAAGGTGGCCATCATGAAAGCTTATCTCCCTCAGTTAACCAAGGGCTCTCACAGACCTGATCTACCTGGATCCCTACAACTTGCCCAGAAAGTAGGTACTAGGACATCATGTTCCACATTTTACAAATGAGGAACTGGTGGGGGGGGGGGGGGGGGGAAGAGAGACACGCGCAGGAGTCAGAGGTT